>NC_080170.1:68929727-69104727 GCF_950295315.1 Erinaceus europaeus
CACTCTCAGCCCCCAAGACCCTCATGGCCCCCAACTCACAGCCCCCAGACCCTCACAGCTTCCAAGATGCCCAGGACCCCTGACTCTCTTAGCCGCCATCTGACCACAGGCCCCTCCCCCAGGATCCCACTCACCATGTTGACCTCTGACACCATGTTGATACTGGAGATGTCAATGTTCATGCTGACAGCCACCAGGGGGGGACCTGGATGCATTGGATCGACCTTCCCATGGTGCATCTCGTGAGTACCCATTCATTGGGGAAACTGATGATCCTTCCTAGCCGACTGAATCCACATGGATCCCAGTCACTTTCCAAGCCAGCAACAAGCAGCTCCTGACAGCTTTCAAGCTGTTGGTCCTGCTCTTCGAGTCCTCCAACTTAATGTTGAGGGGCTGTCCTTTGCCAAACGCGTTCTTATTGGTCAATTGGCGATACAGTATCAGGCAGATGTTATCTGCCTAAAAGAAACACATATAGCAGTCGATGAAGCTGCTCGATTCACCATCAGTGGATTCAATTTAATATGCTATAATCTCCATCCTAAACACGGCCGAGCCATCTACGCCAAATCGTGTCTTGCGGATGTTTACCATACGTCCTCTTCAACCTTCTACGACTCCATTACTATTGGAACTATTCAGCTCGTCAACGTATATAAGTCTCCCAGTGCCTCATGGGATAATGAGGTCCTGCCTAGCCCAAATCACCCAGCCATTTACGTTGGAGACTTTAATAGTCATCACCAAGACTGAGGATATTCCTCCACTCATGCTGACTGCTCTATCTTAGCCGACTGGGCTTCAGCGAATGACCTCTCCCTACTATACGATCCCAAACAGCCAGGCTCTTTTCACAGTGCTAGATGGAATAAAGAATCGTCACCCGACCTGTGCTGGATTAGCACAGTCAACGGCCAAGCCTTTCCCTCTACGAGACAAGTTCTCAAGATCTTCTCGCACAGTCATCACTGCCCAGCTATCATCGACATTGGTCTCCAGCTCCCACTGATTCTGTGCTCGGAGAAACTAAGATGGAACTTTCAGAAAGCAAACTGGCGTCTGTTCAGTGATCTTAGCAACAAATCTATTCCTGCAATTCCAATTAACTCTATCCCCTCTGAAGACTCCTACAGGCGCTTCCGCCAAGCCATCATCAAAGCAGCTTCCCAAGCCATTCCTCGTGGGAGACGTGCTAACTATACACCTAGTCTTGATGCTGAATGCGAGCAACTACAAAAGCAGTATGATGAGTCGGGCGACCCAGATGAGGCTGACCATCTCATTGCCTCCCTGGATGCAGCACGCCAAGCCCGCTGGCAACAACTCACGGAAAGTCTGAACTTCACCCACTCAAGTAGGAAGGCCTGGAAGCTTCTTCACAGACTGGGTGCTGGTAGCCAACCCCCTCCCGCCTCCCATCCTCCCGTCTCTCCAAACTCACTGGCCAGTCACCTAACTCAAGTTGAACGTGCTAAGATCGACCCAGTCTGGAAAAGAGAAATTTCCCATGATTTCCGATTATATTGTCCATCTCCAAAACTCTCTCCCTTTACACTGTCTGAACTGGAAGACGCTCTGAAGAGGGTTAAACCGGGAACAGCTGCTGGCTATGATATCATCACCCCAGAACTCATTCTTAACCTGGGCCCCGCTGCAAAGAAGTGGCTTGCTTCACTCCTGTCCCACATCTTGGAATCTGAGTCTATGCCCAAAGTTTGGCGTCCTACGAAGGTAATAGCGGTTTTGAAACCAAAGAAAGACCCAACACTGGCCGCCAGCTATAGACCAATTTCTCTCCTCTCTGTGTGTTACAAACTCCTTGGGAGGCTGCTTCTTTCACGTATTTCTCCTCTTACAGAGAAATTCCTATCACCCGCCCAAGCTGGTTTCCGCCCAGGAAGATCTACCTGCGAACAAGCCCTGGCCCTCTCAACTTACATTGAAAATGGATTCCAGAAGAATTTGAAGACGGGTGCTGTCTTTGTTGATCTCACAGCAGCCTATGACACGGTCTGGCACCGTGGTCTCCTAGTCAAGATCTCAAGATGCCTGCCTCCATGGGTTACCAGCACTATATCGTTTCTCCTCCAAAACAGAAGATTCCGGATGCATCTGGGTGACAAGCCTAGCAGATGGAGACTTGTTGCAAGTGGCCTCCCCCAGGGCTCTGTTCTGGCTCCTACACTATTTAATATTTACATCAATGACCTCCCAGAAACTTCTTCAAGGAAGTTCATCTACGCCGATGACATCTGCTGTGCAACTCAGGCATCCAAGTTCGACATCCTCGAGGAAACACTCATGAAAGACATGTCTCTGATATCTGATTACTGTACAAAATGGCGACTAATCCTTAGCACTGCAAAAACGGTATCATCTGTTTTCCATCTACACCTCATGTGAGCTTAATGTGCAGCTTGGAGATACGAGAATCTGGCATGAAGCCCAGCCAGTCTATCTTGGCGTTACTCTCGATCGCACTCTGTCATTTCACGAACATCTCATAAAAACTGCAGCAAAGGTGGGCGCGAGTAATAACATCATTGAAAGACTGGCCAGCTCCTCATGGGGCGTGAGCGCTTCCACACTATGATCATCATCTCTGGCATTATGCTATTCCACTGCAGAATACTGTGCCCCAGTATGGTTCCGTAGCCCCCATGTCCACTTGGTCGATTCCAAATTATATTCCTCCATGAGGATAATTTCTGGAACCATCCGTTCCACCCCGGTTCCATGGCTGCCAGTTCTTAGCAACATCGCCCCACCAGATATTCGTCGGGATGCGGCATCATCTAAGTTCATTTCCCACATCTACGCTGGACCGGACCTGCAAATATACGCAGATATCTTCGCCCACCCTGTCCAACGCTTGATGTCTCGTCACCCAATCTGGTTCCCTACGCCTACAATGAACTTTTCTGTTCCAGACTGTTGGAAACAGAGTTGGCAGTCAGCTGAGGTAAAGAACAAACACCTCATCACAGACCCCTGCAAGCATCAACCCGGCTTTGACCTAGCACATTATGATTGGGCCCTCCTCAATCGCTATCGAACAGGCCATGGCTGGTGGGCCGCTATGTTCCACCGCTGGGGAGCCAGAGACGACCCGAACTGCCCCTGTGGCTACAGACAGACTATGACCCACATAGTCAACGACTGCCACTTCTTCAGATTCATAGGAGGTCTCGAAACTGTACATCAGGCTCAACCTGAAGCTGCTGACTGGCTACGAAGAAGGGCAAACGCTAGAAGAAGAAAGGGGGGTCCTGTGGTGCAGCAGTGACCACAGGCCTGAGTGTGGGTGGCATCCCTGAGGGCCCAGCACAGCGCAGCATCTACTTGCAGCCCCCATCTCCTCCACCAGGATCCCAGCCCACTGGAGGGGGCAGATCTCGGGTCCCAGCCTGATGGAGGGGCAGTTTGGCGGTCCCCCCACTGGAGGGAGCAGTTCCGGGGCCCCCACCCGGTCTGGGGTGCAGACGGTGGGGTCCTGGCCCTATGGGTGCAGCCATTCTCGGGGTCCCCCCAGCTGCTGGTGTGCAGTTTCTCCCAGGGCAGCCCCGCGCCCCCCTGCCAGGCTTACAGGATAAGCACCTCTGTGTGCACACTGCGGCCAGCAGTACCAGAAGGGCCAGAGCCAGCAGGCCCTGAGCCCGTGCCTTCCATCCTGTGGCTGTGCTCCCAGCAGCCACACTGGCCGATTGTGGGGTAGCACATGCATAGGTGTGCCAGTGGGGGCGGTGAGGGGTGCTGAGGGGCGGGCAGGGGAGGGGCAAAGCAGGGCAGAGCACACCAGCAGCTCCCAGGCAGAGAACCCCAAGGAGCATCCTGAGGAATGCCCCAGATGAGCACTGTGCCTGAGCACCCATGGAGCATCCCCAGGCCCCTGAATACCCTCAGACCCCTCCTCCCCTCAGCACCCCAGGACCCTGAACACACTCAGGCACCCTCCACCTCAGCACCCAGCCCCCTGAACATGCTCAGGCCCCCTCCTCCTCTCAGCACCCCAAGACCCAGAACACCCTCAGGACCCCTCCTCCTCTCAGCACCCCAGGCCCAAGAACACCCTCAGGCACCCTCTTCCCCTCAGCACCCCAGGCCCCAGAACACCCTCAGAGTCCCTCCTCCTCTCAGTACCCCAAGCTCCTGTACACCCTCAGGCCCCATCCACTCAGCACCCCAGGCCTCTAAACACCCTCAGGCCTTATCCTCCACTCAGCACCCCAGGCCTCTGAACACCCTCAGGACCCCTCCTCCTCTCATTCACCTGGTCCTGTCCACTCACCTGCTAAGTCAGTCACAGGGTACTGTCACTCAACTAATCCAGTCAGTGGGTCCTCTCTACTCTCCTGCTAAGTTATTCAAGGGTCAGTGTGAAAGCTACTTGTGAGTCAGGATCCACCTCTTTTCCAGGTCATGACTCAAGGCTCCACATAAGGATGGCGGCACAAGTGCAACACAGTCCACAGCTCACAGCAACCACCTGGCCCAGAGCAGCTCCATGGAGGACAGCGCTTGGCAGAGGACTCTACAGACCCCACATCAGAAGAGAAACAGCTGTACCCTTCCCTATCATGTACTCTCTGTGTACCCCCTAAGGAAGCATGTAAAGTGTAATTTAAGTCAGGTGTCCATTTCTCTCTCCAGGTCTCTGTGGCAAGTTGTTCTATACTCCTCTTGATTATGCTCCACTGCCTGCTGTTCTAGGTGACCCTTTTGCAGATCCCTTGTCCTATTTGGAGTTCTCTTTTCTGCGCAGTGGAATGTTGTGGTCCAGTTTCTTCTGCAGGTTTCAACCCAATTTCCCCAACACCATTTGTTGACTTGCTCTCTACAAGAAACCCAGCTGAGCTTCTAAGACAAAGCAGCACCAAGTCAATGGTAGAAAGCTGCTCCCACTAACAGAAGGTGACTTTAAAAAGGGAAGGAACAACTTGGGAATTGCATGATGATTAGGGACCCATAATAACATGAAGGGGTTACATGGATTACCCTGTCGATGAACCAAATAAGGAGCAGCACACACATGAAACATTATTCATAAGATGAGTCACATTAACAACCATACTATTGAGAGTAGATTTCAATACTCAGTGGGATACTGTCCTCCATGGAGCTGCTCTGGGGCAGGTGGTTGCTGTGAGCTGTGGACTGTGTTGCACTGGTGCCGCCATCCTGATGTGGAGCCTTGAGTCATGACCTGGGAAAGAGGTGGATCCTGACTCACAAGTAGTTTTCACACAGACCCTTGACAAACTTAGCAGGAGAGTAGAGAGGACCCACTGACTGGATTAGTTGAGGGACAGGACCTCTATCTATCAGATGTGCAAATGTGCCCAATAGAAAGTGGAACATTCCTACCATGGGTTGGGGAAGGGATAGTTAATGGAACACCATCACCTCAGCAAACATTAGAAAAACACTTTCCACCAATCACAGGGCACTAAGACAGTCCACATTCGGATGGGGGGGGTAAAAAAAGCTGTCCCTCAAGCACCCACTATAGGTTGGGGTTGCTGCAGGGGGAGGGGACATGCTTCTTTCAGAGGGCCTGTCCCTGCCCAGGCCAGCACCCAGACAGTCCGTGTAGTCTAAGACTGTCTCTGTTGGGATGACCTCCCCCAGGCCCCCACCCCCACTGGACATGGGCTGCCCTGGCCAACAGCTTCCACTGGTCTCCTGGCAACAGGTCAAGCAGTTGGCATCTCTGATTCTGAGCTGACCTCTGATCAAGAGATTGCTCTCTCCAGGTCTGATCCCTCTATGGTGAACTGCTCCCTCCTGTCCTTTATTCAGAAACTGAGGACTTGTCCTGGAATCAACAGCACCTATATCAGGTGGACAGGAACACTAAGGGGCAGGGGAGGGGAGGGGAGGGGTGGGGTCAGGGTGGGGGGTGGCCTCTCTGGGCCACATTTGGGTCCTGCCCCTAACACACACACACACACACACACACACACACACACACACGCGTGCGCGCGCGCGCGCACACACACACACACACACACACACACACACACACCTGTGCGGAGATACTACCACTGGAATATTCAGATCCTACTCCAGCTCAGTGTCCAAGCAATTCAAGGTTCCTTCTGGGGTGTGCCCTACCCAATTACCCATCATGGAACAGGGTGACATGTCTGGGACCTCTGGGCAGAAGAGGAGCAGAGGCACAAGACCTAATACTAGAGCCTCCAAAAGAAGCCATGCCTCCTCTGACAGCTCAGGGGTCCAGCAGGTCACTGTGGGCAGGGCTGCGCCAACAGGCGCACAAGGGTCCTCAACCAAAGCTCCTAGGAAGGGAGCCCAGAAGAGGAGCCATTCCCCCTCTGCTGCTGCCCAGGCTGCTGGTGATGCTGGCACTGCAGCCCCCACCAAAGGGACAGCAGACATCAGTGTGCCCAGTGGGAGGAGTGACTCAGACAACCTGAGACACGTTCGCTCCAAGCAGGGGACTATTTCCCAGGGTCCCTCAGCCACTGTCTTGTCCTCTTCTGGCGCCCTGGGTGCAATGGGCTCCAAAGCCCCCGACTCTGGCTCTGAGACTGACCCAGCACAGTAGCGGCAGACTTCCACAGCCAGGAGTACAGTCCCTAGATTTGTCATATACATGGCAGAGGTCTACCCTGGCAGGGCCAAGGCTGTGGGAACGACAGCTCCCACCGCAGTGTCCAGAGCTGACCCCAGCAACAGCAACAGGGGTGATGGGGGCACTGCCAAGAGCAACCCTCAGGTCCCAAGCCAAGATCCTTGCAGCACACAGGGGAGCCAGGGCACAGTGCAGGTATCCCCTCTGCAGGTGCTCCCTGGGGGCCACATAGGGAAGGATGCCAGGACGCTGACCTCTGCCAGTGGTCCCTCCAGTGGAGCACACTCCAGCACAGGAGCAGATGGGGTGCCCTCCTCCACAGCAGGCCTTGCTCCCCATGACTCCACTGCACCCCCAGTGACTCAGAGCTCCTGCTCTACACTACCCATGGTGAGGGCCCAAACCAGCAGCCAGCCCCCATCTACAACTGCCCAGGTTGATAGCAATGCTGGCACTGCCACTTATGCAAGGGCAACAGGTATCACCACCCTGTCCAGTGGAGGGACTCACACAGGCACTCTGAGCCATGATCTTTCCAAACAGGGAACTGTGACCCAGGGTCCCTCAGCCACTGCCTTGTCCTCCTCTGGGGCCCTGGGTGCAATGGACTCCAAAGGCCCCAGCTCTGAGACTGACCCAACACAGATGCAGCAGACCCCCACAGCCAGGAGTACTGTCCCTAGATTTGTCATCTACATGGCAGAGGTCTACCCTGGCTGGCCCAAGGCCATAGGAGGGACTGCTCCCACCAGTGTCCAGAGCTAACCCCAGCAACAGCAACCGCAACAGGGGTGATGGGGGCACTGCCATGAGCACCCCTCAGGTCCCAAAGCAAGATCCTTCCAGCACACAGGGAAGCCAGGGCACAGTCCATTCATCCCCTCTGCAGGTGCACTCTGGGGGCCACTCAGGAAAGGATTCCAGGACCCCTACCTCTGCCAGTGGTCCCTCCAGTGGAGCACCCTCCAGCACAAGAGCAGACGGGGGGCCCTCCTCCATGGTGACCCCAGGTAATTGGGGCTCCTGCACTACATTGCCCACCGTGGGGGCCAAAACCAACAGCCAGCCCACATCTGCTGTTGTGCAGGCTGCAGCCCCCTCAGGCATTCCCACCACTTCTGCAGGGAAAAGAGATAGCAGCCTACACAATGCTGGAGACAGGAGAGTGGGTGCTATCACCATGCAGCAGACACTGAGCCTGGGGGACTCAACCAACATGGGGAGTGTGGGCCAGGGTAACTCAACCACTGCCCTGTCCTCCTCTGGATCCCTGGGTGGGAAAGAACACAGGGCCTGCAGGTATCACAGAAAAAGAAAGTCCACCACTGCACCATCAGAAGTCGGCATGCCCGGTGCTGGCACCACAGACACCAGTGACATGGAGTCACCTAACAGTAAGTTGCAGACTCTGAGCCTTACCCATGCCAGCATTCTGGGGACTGTGGCCCAGGGTTCAATGACTACTGATCTGTCCTCCTCTGGGAACCAGGGTGGGAAAGACCACAGAGTGCACAGAACAGTCAAGAACAGGAAATCTACCACTGCACCATCTGGAGTCACTCATTCTGGTGGTCTGGGAGCAGGTCCCTCTATTAGCGTCAACCTGTCTGGAGGCAGAGCTCACACAAGCATTCCTGGTGCTGGCAACAGAGCCACCAGAGACATAAAGCCAGCTATAAGGAAGCTGCATGCTCTGAGCCTAAATCTTGCCAGCATTGCAGGGACTGTGGCCCATGGTAACTCAGCCAGAGCCCTGTCCTCCTCTGGGGCCCTGCATGGGAAAGAACACAGGGCCTGCAGGGAGGACAGGAAAAGGAAATCTGCCACTAAACCATCTAGAGTCACTCCTCCTGGTGCTCTGGGAGCAGGTCCCTTGAATGTTCTCAATCTGTCTGGAGGGGCAGCTCACTCAAGCCTTCCGGACTCTGGCACCAGAGTCACCAGTGACTTGAATTTCCTTATCAGTAGGCTACAGGTTCTGAGCTTGAGTGACTCCAACACGGGGCTGACTGTGGCCCAGGGTCCTTTACCCACTGCCCTGTCCACATCTTGGGCCCTGGGTGGGATGGATCACAGATCAGCCAGGTCTGCCAGAAGGAAAACTTCCACTGCTCCATCTGGAGTCACCACTTCTGGTGCCCTGGGAGCAGGTCCTAAGGTTCCCATCCTGTCTGGAGGGGCAGCTCGCTCAAACCTTTATGCTGCTGGCACCAGCATCTCCAGTGACTTGGCTTCAATTATAAGTAAGATGCAGGCTCTGAGCCTAACCCATCCGAGCATTCCTGAGACTGTGGCCCAGGGTCACTCTGCCACTGCCCTGTCCAAATCTGGGGTCTCTATGAGGAAGGGCCTCAGAGCTTCAAGTTCTGACTGGAGACCCAGGCAGACCAACACAACCCCAACTGGGGTCCCCGCCTTTCCTGCCCCTTCATCTGCAGGTCTCCCTGCAAGTGCTGCAGCCCCTCCAAAGACCACTTCCACAGTCAAGTCCAGAGCTGGGAGCCGTGATGACTATGAAATCCACACCCTCATCACTGGTCTGGCGGCTCTGCACATTTAGCTTACATGTCTTGGGATGATTTTATTTTATTGTATTTTTATCTGATAGTCTTAAACTCAGAGAAGAGAGAGAATTAGATAAGAAGAAAAAGACACCTGCTGTACCTGTTTCACAGATTTTGAAGCTTCTCCCTGCAGGTGGGGAGCAGGAGTTGCAACTCAGATACACACACACTGTCATATGGCAATGTGTGTGGCTAACCAGGGGGACAGCCACCAACATTGTTTGATTTTGGTTCTTTATTTAAATTTATTTTTCAATTTAACTTTTTTCATTTGGGGTTATTATTTCATTGTTTTACTTAGTTATTACTATATCTATTTAGTTTACTAGGTTAAAGCATATTTTTTTATTCTGTCTACTATTAGTATATTGTATGAACCTTTTATTTCAGTACTTCCGGGTCATTGCTGGGACTTGGTTCCTTAACAATGCTACACATTGCTCCTGGTAGTAGTCTTATTTTCTGCTCTCCATTTTTTGTTGCATGTATGTAACAAAAGTATTAATACAGATAATAGTCAACAGAAGCCTGTAGGGGCTTGGCATCCACTTGCATGTTACGCTTTAATTTCTTGCCACCAGGCTTGATGCCTGCACAGTGACAACCCCCACTATCCTGGTGGTCCTATTTATATATATTTCCCTGGAATAGCAACTTTGAAGGCAGGAGGAGATAGATAGGGAGAGAGACACCAGCAGCTTCCCCCCGGGGTGTGGACCAGGGTGCAACATCTGGTCTTGAACACAGTGACCTGTAGAGCAGCGGACTTGCAGGGCAGTGTGACCAGCAGTTGGGGCTATGGAGGGACTAAGGTGCAAGGCTGATGCTAGTTGTACCCTGTGACTGTGGGCAGTCTGCCTCCCCACCCCCAGGAGCATCATCTGCAGCATGGGACACACCAGATTAGAGTGACCAGGAGACCCTCCGTAAACCTGCTCAGTAAGTATCTAGGAGATGCTCCTCTGATCCCTCTATTCTGAGTGGGAGGAGGCCCAGGTACAGTGTGAATCACAAACCAAACAAATAGAGCCTACATGCAGGTCAGTTCCCTGCTCCTCCTCAGTGACCTGTCTTGTCTTTCAGACAGTTCAGCCTTACACAGACTGATTTTAGCGATTACTGGTGGAGAGATCAGACAAAGTTTGCCTTAGCAGTTTTAGTGTGTTAGCACTAATGAGCAAGTTTCAGAAGTCCAGAGACACTCACAGATACACAGTGTTTTCATGGAGACCCTGGGCAACTCCTACAGGGAACTTGGCTGATGAGCATCCTGGGCAGAGTCCAGGAGGGGTGTTCTCTGGGTAGCATGCAGCTGACAGGGTGGATCCTGACTCACAAGTAGCTTTCACATAGAACCTTGAGTTTTATTTTAACTCAGGTATTGATTCTCACAACACAGCAATCCTCCAGTCTCCCCATTAGTACACACTCACTCAGCTCTTCTTCTGATCCAGGACCTACTCTGGTCCTGGAACCTACACAGGGAGTTCAAGAGTCCTTGGTAGAGAGATAAGAGATTGAGAGAGAAAGAGAGAGCAAGAGAGATAAATAGAGAGAGATGAGATATACGAAGCACAGTTAAGAAGAGACTACTAGCAAAGATGTACAGTTTCTGGTCACCATTCACACTTCTCCCAAAATGTAGATGGTCAAGGCTTCCCATTGAGGAAGGGATGGGTATGTGTTCAACTAAGAGCCTCTCTGTATTTGCCCTTGTACTCTTATTACACATTCAGTTAAATGAATGCATTTATATCACTTCCTAACACTGATAAGATTGCTGTGATGTGCAGGTTCCTCTTCTTCTCTTATATATTACAGAATATGGGACTGCATCCCAGGAGGTGGAGCCTTGGCTGGAGTTCGACCAAAAAGTAAGTGCTCCCAAGTTCAATCCTTGACACCACATGTGCCAGAGGGATTGTCTGTGTAGGTCTCTCTCCATCACATTAGACAAGTAATAAATCTTTGAAGATGTCTAGCAGCTATTAAAGAATTTAAATCTCTTTTATGCTTTTCCAATATTTCCTTCCTAACTTCCCTAGTGACACACTGCTACTGCTCCCTACTAGATGGGTTGATTCTGGTACCTACAGTAAAATAATTCTGCATGCTGACTGCATTGAGTTTGCTGGGTCTGTGAACACACCAGCAGGCCAGTGGCCAGGGTAACATGGGCTGAAGGGCACCTGTCAGTAGGACTTCCAAGAGAGCAGGCATTGTTGGACAAGCCAGAAGAGCAGAGAGGAGCTGCCACAGGGATGTGGAGAGAGAAGTGGACACCTGGCTCTGGTAGAGTGAGTTCTTCACACTGAAAAGGGTGCAGTGGAATTTACCCCACAGAGAAAGAGCCTGCAGTGCAGGAAGGCCACATATTCTGTGAGGGCTCAGCTCCTACACCCCTCTGAGGACCTCAAGAGGCCCCTTCTCTCTGCCTTCATCATGTGGGAGGGTGCCTTGAGCCATGCAGACTAATAGTGGCCAGAGGATAAGCTGTGGGCCCACTGCTGAGTGTGACAAGTCACCCAGGGCAGAAGGCAATGTTCTCACAACCTCAGCCAGTTGTACCATTTATTGGAAAAAAAATAGAGGTTATGAGCACTGATCTGGTAAACATGCCCATGGCTTTCTTCAATCCCAGCTGAGAAGGGGATTATGCAGTGAGACACCAGCAGGTGGGAGAGAGGCCTCCCCACAGCTGTGAGGTCACCAACATCCTGGTTCCCTTCAGCACAAGAAAAAGTCAGCATGAGAGGAAATTGGACAATTCCAACAGGAAGGTAGCTATGGCATTTTGTGATCTTTTTGGTCTCTAAACAAAATTGACATAAGCACAGATCCACTTAAAATTAGCCCCAACAATGGTCCCTAGTTCCGCTCAAATTAAATACCGGTGGGAAACACTGCACTGCCAGGTGCTAAATCACCCTTAATGGAAGCTACTATAACAGCCTGGAGAGCCTGAGTGACTCCATAGAGAGTTTTGCCGGTGAGCATTCTGGGCAGAGACAAGGAGGGCTGCAACCTCTGCAGAACATGCCTAGGGTGTTGGATACATGATTTATTCAGGAAAAGGCTGTACAAACCCATGAATTATCATCTTTACTAAGGTCCAGTTACCCACTCTACCCCTTCTCCTTCACAACACAGCCAACAACCTATCTGCATATCAGCGAGCATACATCCAAGCCTTCCTAAGAGACAAGGACTCCTATGAAGCTGGGGTCTTATCCTAGGAAGAGTAAAGAGGGCCTGCCTCTGAGAGAAAGAGAGACAGAGAGACAGAGACAGAGAGAAAGAGAGATGACCTAATGCCAGAAAGGGATGAATAAACTAGGAGCAGGTTGTACACCTTCAGGCTGTCCAACACACCAGTGTAGACAGTTAAGCCTTCCTAGCTGGTGAAGAAAGGGTCTACATTCATCTGAGAGCATGAGAAACTCCTCTGGATTTACACTTCTTCTTTCACACATTGAGTTAAATACACAGCTTTATGTCATTTCATAGCTCTGGCAGGATTGTGATATGCAGGTTACTCTTTTTTTCTTATAAATGACAGCATATGGAAACTGGAGGCCAGGAAGTGGAGTCCTGCATGGAGTTGAAGAAAACAGGAAGTGCTCCCAAATTCAATCCTTGACATCACATGTGCCAGAGCAGTGGCCTGGGCAGATTTTTCTCCCTCATACATAAGACAAATTATACATCTTTGAAAATGTGTGGAAGGAACTTAGGAATTCAAATTTCATTCGTGTTTTCTACTATTTCCTTCCTAATATCACTGGTGACAAACCCAGGGCCTCTGGCAGTACCAGCAGGCAGGACAATAGGAAAATGAGCTTTAGGCCAGCTGACAGCGGGGTCAGTGGCATTGGAAGGAGGGTCACTAGGACAATAGGCAGTGGAAAGCAGGCCACAGGAGCAGATACCAGCTTGGAAAGAGACCGGAAGAGAGAAGTGAATCCCCAACTCTGATAGAGTGAGTTCTTCCTACTAACAGAGGACCAGAGAACCTTCTCCAACAGAGAAAGAGCTGGCACTGCAAGGTGAAAACCTGGGTGCTGTGGGGTTCAGCCCCTGCTCCCCCCTGAGTGAATAAAGAGGCTCTGTACACCCTGCCTTCTCCTGGAGGGGCTGTGTGCAGGGAGGTGCAGACAAGGAGCAGCTGAGGAGCAAGTGCAGTGAGGAGCCCCCAGGTCCCTGCAGTCTACCTTCATCATGTGGGAGGAAGCTTAGAGCTGCACCCAATAGGAACACCAGAGTATGAGCTGTGGGCACAGTGCTGAGTGTGGTGTGCCACCAGGGATCCAACCAATAGTGTGCACAGTACTCAGCCCATGGTGCTGCTTCTAGGGAAAGAACCTCATGTGATTATCAAGCCTGATATTGTAAACACACCTATGAATGTCTTCTATCCCAGGTGACAAACATAACAGTAAGGTAGCAACTGCAGGGGTGAGAGAGGCTTCCCCACAGCTTTGGTGTCAACAGCTTTCAGATGTGCTTGACCACAGCCAGGGCATCAGAAAGAAATGAAGATTGGACAATGCCAACAGGAAGGTACCTAACTATTGCACCTCATGATTTTTCTAATTTATTAACTCAACTCACATAGAGATTTCTGGAAATAGCCAGAAAAGTGGTCCTTAGCTCTGATCAAGTTTGTTTTCAGTGAGTATGGCCTTCACACAGACTCCTGAGTTGTCTTCTCTGCTCAGCTGCAGTCACCCTCTCACTCTCTGTCTCCTCCTACTCCACAACATGGCCACCCCCATCTCTCCCTGTCAGAACACACAGCAGCCATTCCTCAGAGCCAAGGAATCATCTGGTCCTGGTGTAACACCTGATGAATAGACAAGGAGTGCCTGCCTCATGGAAACAGAGAGAGGACAGAAAGACAGACACTGCGATGAAGAGACTAAAAACAAAGTCGTTCACTTTCTGGAACTAAGAACAACAGAGTTGGTCAAAATGTAAATGGTAAAGGCTTTCTAGAGAGTTAAAGAAGCCACTGTATTAATTTGAGAACATGGGAAAACCCTCTGCACTTGCAAATTCATTCCCATAATTTAATGAATGGTTTCATGTCATTTCCTAGCTCTAATATGAAGACTGTCCTATGCAGGTGACTCTCTTTCTCTTACATATGAGGGAATATGGCAACTACTGCCCAGGAGGTTAAGACTTGGCTGAGGCTGGAGAGGAAAAAGTAAGTGCTTCCAAGTTCAATCTCTAACATTAAAGGTGCTAGGATGATGATCTGTAGATGTCTTTTTCCTTCACATATTAAGAGAAATATTTATTTGAAGATGGATGACAGTTATGAAAGAATTCAAATCTCATTTATGTTTGCTAATGTTTCTTCCTAATATCACTAGTGACACACTTCCACTGTCCCAGTTCCATGTGTCCATTATGCTACCACACTGAAATAATCCTTCCTGTTGATGCGGTGAGATTTCCCTGCACCAGGAACCTGCAGCCACACAAGCAGGCCTGAGGCAGGGGTATCATAGGATTTAGGACATGTGTCAGTGAAAGAGTGGTATCTAAAGCAGGGTCTCCTAGAAGCGCAGGCAGTGGAGCATAATCAAGAGGAGCATATAACAACATGCGACAGAGACCTGGAGAGAGAAATGGACACCCGACTATGGTAGTGTGAACCCTCCACACAAAGGAGGGACCCAAAGAGATTCCCACACAGAGCAAGAACTGTCACTGATTCCATATTCTGTAGGGGTTCAGCCCCTGCACCCCTCTGAGTAACTGAAGAGGCCCCAAACACCCTGCCTGCTCCTGGAGGCCCTGAGAGGGAGGAGGTTGAGTCAGGGAGCACCTGAGGAGTGAGTGCAGTGAGGAAGCTCCTGGCCTCTTCTCCCTGCCTTCTTTATGTGGGAGGGAGCCTAAGGCTGTACCCAATATAGGTGCCCACCCTTTCTGAGTCTGGCTGCTACCCTGGTATTGGTCCAATATGCCCACAATGTGCATCCCCTGGGACAGCTTTGGGAAGAAAAGCAAGGGGGTTAACAGTTGTCATCTGGTAGACATTCCTTTGACCTTCCTTAATCCATTGTGAGAAAGGCTAGTGAGGCAGCGCCACTGGGGATGAGAGAAGCCTCCCCACTGATCTGGGATCACCAGCATCCATCCATCCAGCCAACCTACAGCACAGACATTTTACAGAAGTAGTAAAGGAGGAACTGGAATGCCAACACCAAGGTACCTACTGCATTCCCTGATCATTATTATCTCTGAACTTAAAGGTGTAAACTCATTCCAATTTACATGCGCAAGAAAACGCTTTCCAAGCTCCACTCAGGGTTGCAGCACAGTGGGGAACACTGCTCTCAGAGGAACTCAGAGATCCTAAGCATAGCCCCATTCAGAGCAGTACAGACTGGGGGACCACCTGTGCACTTGTAGGTGAGGCTCCTGGCCAGAGACAGAAAGGGAAAGGCACAAGTTTAGTCTGGCGAACACAACCCAGGTGAGTGCAGTGAGCTGTCCCCAGGTCCCTTCCCTCTGGCTTGAATGCAGGCATCCCAGCACCCACCTGGGAGGCTCCACACAGAGTTAGTGTGTGCCCTGAGAGGTGTGGAGTGCAACCCCCCCACCCACAGGACAGAGCCTGATTGAGTACACATGCCAATGACCTTCCTTAACCCAGGTTGAGAATAGGGAGCAGGGAGGCAGCAGCAGCAGGAGGAAGAAAGCCCACACCACATATCTGGACTCACGGACACCTGGGTGCCCATTAGCTCACGGAGAAGCCAGCATGGGCCAAGTGAAGACTGCACAGTTTTCTCAGGAAGGTATCTATTTTTCATTTCAGTTTTCATTCCCATCTCTATTTGATTAAAACTGACAAGCACATTGTGTTTTAAACCAGCAAGGCCTATACCAGGCAGCACTGCAGAGTGAGGAGTGCAGGTCCAGTCTAGGGTATGTGTGACCTTGGGCAGGTCTACTCACTCTGTGTTCTCATCAATACCTTGGACAAGACCAGAGAGGATGAAGACCAGATCACACACGGGTGTTCCTCACAGAGCAGGCACCAGGGATGTGTCCATGTCTGAGAACTTTGGAAGGGGATGTGTGAATCTCAGCCCTTGCCCACACCCACCTCTTTGGGGACAGAGTTGAGAAATGCTGTGCTCACAGCATCTTGACCTGAACATTGAGATTTCCTCCCTGGCCTATTGGAACCTTAGTCCCTGAAGCTTCTCTGGCCGGCCTCTGTCTGAGCTTCTCAGCCAATGGTTTGATCTTGGGACACACCAGAAGGCACCCATAGTGACCTCTCACCTGCACAGCAGAGTCCTTTGAAACCCACACACAATGAGGTGGACATTAATTTCTTTTGTCTACTGTTTCCTTTTTCATACGTATTTATTGATTGATTCCCTTTTTGCTGTCTGTGCTTGGATTGTTGTAGTTATTAATGTTGTCATCATTATTGGATAGGATAGAGAGAAATGAAGAGACGAGGAGAAGGTAGAGAGGGGGAGAGAAAGAGGGACACCTGCAGACCTGCTTCACTGCCTGTGAAGTGACTCCCCTGCAGGTGGGGGCCAGTGGGCTCAAACATGGATCCTTAAGCCAGTCCTTTCACTTCATGCCACCTGTGCTTAACCTGCCGCACGACAGGATGCATGGCTTTATCTCAGGTTTTCTTAGAAACATCTCAGTGTGGTCACAGGGCATAGTGGAAGGTAGCTGAGAGGGTGCGGGAAGGTAACTATGTCCTGGTGTCATACTGTCTGAGGACACAGCACTCTGACTCAGAGAAGCAAGCACTGTACCTGGTGCTTCCTCTGCAGAGCCCTGGGGTCCAGCATGGGGGAACTGATGGGGGGCTCAGGTGGGGGCTGCTCAGATCCTTGTCCCACATGGGCTTCCTCCCCTGCTGTCTGAAGCTGCTCTAGCAAGAGAGTGCTGTGGGCAGGGCTCAGCTTTAAGGAATATTTTCCGCTGTGCAAAGGAGTGGGGGACCTGGACCTGGGGTTCCAACAGTAAAGGGAGAGTGGGGTGCACACTGGCTGAGGAGCTAGTCACCCAGGGTGGGTCTTCTTTAGTATAAAGTTGTCCTCACCCCATTGCCTGACAATCCCACTTTCCCTCTTCTTCCCCCAAACCCCATTGCTGAGGAGACTTGGCTGCCCAAATGTGGCCTTCTTGCTCTTCCCCAGATCATGACTTAAGGCTCCACTTCAAGATGGCGGCACCAGTGCAAGACAGTCCACAGTTCTCAGCGACCACCTGCCCCAGAGCAGCACCATGGAGGACGGCACTTGGCAGAGGACTCTACAGACCCCACATCAGTAGAGAAGAAGCTGCACCCTTCCCCATCATGTACTCTCTGTGTACCCCCTAAAGAAGCATGTAAACTGTAGATTATAAAGTGTAAACTGTAAACTCCTGTGGGGCCACCTGGTACCTTCAACCAGTGGCCTCTCCTGCTAGAAATTAAACATGTGTCTTTTTAATGCACTCTTTTTGCCTGGGCTCCTTGCTTTCTCCCCACAGCCTTAGCAGGGTTAGGCAGAATTTGGGAGGGAGGGCTTGGAAGGAAGGTAGTGCAGACTGGCATCCCAGGAACACAGCTACTCTCTTCCCTGATCCAGCTTTCTGGTCCTTTTTCCAGCCATGGCATCATCTCCTTAGACAATAAGTTGGATCCACCTGTATATCAAATGACAGGCTCAAGAAAAGAAAAAATAAAAGTGTCCTGGAGCCCCACTTGCCCAGTACCCACCCCACTAGGGAAAGAGAGAGAAAGGCTGGGAGTATGGATTGACCTGCCAATGCCCATGTTCAGCAGGGAAGTAATTACAGAAGCCAGACATTCCACCTTGGGATATTGGGCCCATACTTCCAGAGTGTTAAAAAAGAGGAACACTATCTATCAGGGGGAGGTGATGGGATACAGAGTTCTGGTGGTGGGAACTGTGTGGAGTTGTACCCCTCTTATCCTATGTTTTTTATCAGTTTTTCCTTAGTATAAAAAATATTTGGATACCTATGTTTAACATAGTAGAATAACTTTGTGATTGTGACGAAAGGGGCTTTCGTCAGTTTATTAATTCATATGGTAATTCCTTTTTGAAATTAACTATACCAAAATGACACATTTTAGACAGTAATAATTAGTTGTTTCTGAGGTATAAAAAATAAATTTTAGTTCCATAGCTCCACAGTAAAAAATATTAACACTAAGATCTTATAAGTCATGCAAAATAGAGCACAGTGACAAATTATAGGTATTTGAAAAACAAAACCTTAAAATATTCCAAATCACTTCACATTTTTACACCATTCTTCTGAGAAGTCACTAATTAATTAAACTTTTACTTACAAACTTTCAACAGATGTCTCCAAATAACGATAGTATTGTCTTTACTATGTTCAATTTTTTACTATGTTCAAATATAAAGATAGTATTGTCTTTACTATGTTCTCCAAATAACGATAGTATTGTCTTTACTATGTTTATTTAATTTTTCCTTGATGGAGACCTTAATGGATTACTGTACAGTTGTTGACACATGAGTATAAATTTTCATGTGCTCTTGACACTCTCACTACCAACTTTTTGACCATTGTGCACCAGGGCTCTTCTCCTCCTTCCTCTGAGTGCTTGGCTTTCATGTAGGACACCATGCGAATCATGCAAAACTTCTGTGAAGAACTATACGCCACCAAGCTAGAGAATATGGAAGAAATGGAACAATTCCTAGAAACATATGCCCTTCCAAAACTGAACCAAGAAGAACTACAAAATCTAAATGCACCAATAACAGACAAAGAAATTGAAACCATTATTAAGAATCTCCCCAACAATAAAAGTCCTGGGCCAGACGGCTTCACAAACAAATTCTACAAAACTTTCAGGAAACAGTTAGTGCCCATACCTCTTAAGCTTTTCCATAAGATTGAAGAAACAGGAATACTCCCTTCCACCTTCTATGAAGCCAACATCACCTTGATACCAAAAGCTGATAAGGACAGAAAAAAAAGGTAAACTACAGACCAATATCTCTGATGAACATAGATGCCAAAATATTAAACAAGATCTTGGCCAACCGGATACAGCAGCATATAAAAAAGATTGTTCATCACAACCAAGTGGGATTCATCCCAGGAATGCAAGGCTGGTTCAACATCCATAAGTCAACCAATGTCATTCACCACATTAATAATAGCAAAGCCAAAAACCACATGATTATCTCAAATGATGCAGAGAAAGCCTTTGACAAAATCCAACACCCATTCATGCTCAAAACTCTACAAAAAAGGGAATAGATGGGAAATTCCTCAAGATAGTGGAGTCTATATATAGCAAACCTACAGCCAGCATCATACTCAATGGACAGAAGCTGAAAGCATTCCCCCTCAGATCAGGGACTAGACAGGGCTGTCCACTGTCACCGTTACTCTTCAACATAGTATTGGAAGTTCTTGCCATTGCAATCAGGAAAGAGAAAGAAATCAAAGGAATACAGATTGGAAGGGAAGAAATCAAGCTCTCCCTCTTTGCAGAGGATATGACAGTATACATAGAAAAACCTAAAGAATCCAGCAGAAAACTACTGGAATTTATTAGGCAATATAGCAAGGTATCAGGCTACAAAATCAATGTACAAAAATCAGTGGCATTTCTTTATGCAAACACTAAATCTGAAGAAGAAGACATCCAGAAATCACTGCCATTTACTGTTTCAGCAAAATCAATCAAATACCTAGGAATCAAGTTGACCAAAGAAGTGAAAGACTTATATACTGAAAACTATGAGTCACTACTCAAGGAAATAGAAACTGATACCAAGAAATGGAAAGATATCCCATGCTCATGGATTGGAAGAATAAATATCATCAAAATGAATATTCTCCCAAGAGCCATATACAAATTTAATGCAATACCCATCAAAGTTCCACCAAGCTTCTTTAAGAGAATAGAACAAACACTACAATCACTTATCTGGAACCTGAAAACACCTAGAATTGCCAAAACCATCTTGAGGAAAAGAAACAGAAATGGAGGCATCACACTCCCACAACTTAAACTATATTATAAAGCCATCATCTTCAAAACAGCATGGTACTGGACCAAAAATAGGCACACAGACCAGTAGAACAGAATTGAAAGCCCAGAAATAATTCCCCACACCCATGGACATCTAAACTTTGATAAGGGGGCCCAAAGGATTAAATGGAAAAAGGAGGCTCTCTTCAATAAATGGTGCTGGGAAAACTAGGTTGTAACCTGCAGAAGAATGAAATCGAACCACTTTATCCCACCAGAAACAATAATCAACTCCAAAGGGATCAAAGACCAGGATGTCAGACCAGAAACAATCAAATACTTAGAGGAAAACATTGGTGAAACAATTTCCCACCTACACCTCAAGGACATCTTTGATGAATCAAACCCAATTGCAACGAAGACTAAAGCAGAAACAAACCAATGGGACAACAACAAATTGAAAAGATTCTGCACATCCAAAGAAACTATTAAACAAAGAGACCCCTCACAGAATGGGAGAAGATCTTCACATGCCATACAACAGGCAAGAAACTAATCACCAAAATAAATAAAGAGCTCAGCAAACTTAGCACCAAAAAAGCAAATGATACCATCCAAAATTGGGCAGAGGATATGAACAAAACATTCACCTCAGAGGAGATCCAAAAAGCTAACAAACATATGAAAAACTGCCCTAGTTCACTGATTGTCAGTGAAATGCAAATTAAGACAATACTAAGATACCACCTCACTCCTGTACAAATGGCATACATCAAAAAGGACAGCAGCAACAAATGCTGGAGAGGTTGTGGGGACAGAGGAACCCTTCTGCATTGCTGGTGGGAATGTAAATTGGTCCAGCCTCTGTGGAGAGCACTCTGGAAAACTCTCACAAGGCTGGACATGGACCTTCCATATGATCAAGTAATTCCTCTCCTGGGAATATACCCCAAAGATTCCATAACACCCAACCAAAAATTGGTGTGTACGCCTATGTTCATAGCCGCACAATTCATAATAACTAAAACCTGGAAGCAACCCAGGTGCCCAACAACAGATGAGTGGCTGAGAGAGCTTGGATATATATACACAATGGAATACTTATCAAGAACAATGAACCCACCTTCTCTGACCCATCTTGGACAGAGCGAGAAGGAACCATGTTAAGTGAGCTAAGTCAGAAAGATAAAGATGAGCATGGGATGATCCCATTCATCAACAGATGTTGACTAAGATGATCTGAAAGGGAAACTAAAAGCAGGACCTGACCAAATTGTAAGTAGGGTACCAAAGTAAAAACCCTGTGTTGAGGGGTAGACATGCATCTTCCTGGCCCAGTGGTGGGGTGGAGTGGCTGGGAGGGATGGGTCACAGTCTTTTGTGGGGGGAATGCTGTTTATGTATACTCCTAGTAAAATGTAGTCATATAAATCACTAGTTAATTAATATGAGAGAGGGAAATTAATTGTATATCTTGAAGTTTTTTAAAACACAGACTGAGTCTTTTCAATATATAGGCTGTGTATTTGATTTGCGGACTCTCTCAGAAGCCTAGACCAAGTAGATCAGAAGCATCCCATAGCACAGCTATATACTAGATATTGGGTACTGTACAGCAAACCATAACAAAAGGACGTTTCTTTTCAAAGTTAACCCAATTACCAAATAATGTGATCATAACATTAACTATCAATTGTCTTTTTGAACCCTAAGGCAGCAGGAACCTCACATATCCACTATAGAGCCCCTACTTTCCCCAGTCCTGGAACGCTTGGATAGGTCCCACTTTCCTGTATGCCTCTCCCAATCCATATCAAATAATATTGCATCCGCCGATCACAACCTAACCAAGGCAATGATTGCCACCTCAACATGCTTCACTTCAGACTGTGTCCAGAGACTTCACATGTGGAATGACAACCCTTCAGCTTCATTACTCGGGTGAGACCTTTCCTTTCATAGTATACTCTAATTCCATCTCAGGTGGTTCACTTTCTAACAAAGTCCCAAAAGCTAGATATACACCAGTTTCTGTGACAGAGATCATATGTTCCCATGTATCCATAAACTACTGCAAAATATATACCTGAAAGCAGAAGTACACTAGAGTTTGCAGTGAGTACCTCCCTAACACTTCCTCTCCACTATTACAAGCTTTGGGTCCATGGTTGCTCAACAATTTGTTTGGCTTCGTATGTTAACTCTCTTTTCAGTCACCAGGTTCCAGATGCCATCAAGAGGCTGGCCCGGCTTCCCTGGATTGAAGACCCCACCAATGTATCCTGGAGCTCAGCTTCCCCAGAGACACACCCTACTAGGGAAACAGAGAGGCAGACTGGGAGTATGGACTGACCAGTCAAAGCCCAAGTTCAGCGGGGAAGCAATTACAGAAGCCAGACCTTCTACCTTCTGCAACCCACAATGACCCTGGGTCCATGCTCCCAGAGGGATAGAGAATGGGAAAGCTATCAGGGGAGGGGGTGGGATATAGAGATTGGGTGGTGGGAATTGTGTGGAGATGTACCCCTCCTACCCTATGGTTTTGTTAATTAATCCTTTCTTAAATAAAAAAAAGAATTAAGCTTTTTATCAGTGATTAGCAAAAGAAGGTTAAAAAATAACTACAGAACTGTATGTCTCCCTGGTTCAAAGCCAGGTTTTGGATTAAATGTTTGATAAAGGTTTCCTGACACGTTATAAAACATTTAGCAAAACTGGTTCACCCTAGTGCATTTAAAACTTGTTTCTGTGCAGAGACAACCATCAAGACAGGAGCATTTGGGCAGTCCTTTGTGCACATCAGTGTGGGAATGCAGAAAATTGCTTTGATAAAATACCGAAGGAAATTCACCCCTTAGGAGAAAGGGGAACCATGACCTCACAGGTGTTTACCATCTTTCATGTTTGGTAGTGTGATTTGCTGCTTGAGTAAAACTGAAGAAGCAGTTGGAGGCAGTGATAGAGCAGTGTGCTGATGACATGAGTAATAATGAAAGGCCTTTACACATAACCACAGAAACTAGTATGGAAAGGACATGAAAAAAATGATTTCTGAATCTGATCTTTTCTAAATCTCTAATGCAATGTATTGAATCTTATTATGTATGGTATTCCCTTCCTCCTACAGCTCCCCACTTCATTTTCTATCTCACTGTCATCTCATTTTTCAAGAATATGAAGGTTGATCCATTCCATCCCTTCATTTTCTCCCCTCCAAGGGTGGAGAAAAGAGGGAAAAGATGAGTCTGATAGAATACACCTTTTCTAATAGTGGAACCATAACTATTCCTCAGGAGACTTCAGTCAACAAGTTCCACGCTACCTTTCTTTATTTGCTTGCATTCAGGTACAGTATCATGTCTTCACTATTCACCCACATTTGGCACTAGTGTGAATATGCCTACTACCTATCTATAGAATGGAGACCCCATCCTCCCAACTCTTCATCTGCATTACTCCAGCCTTTAGATCATGATTAGTCAACAACTTGTTTGGCTTTATATGTTAACTCTCTTTTCAGCCACCAGGTTCCAGATGCTAGCATGATGCCAACTAGACTTCCCTGGACAAACAACCACACCAATGTGTCCTGGAGGTCCAATTCCCCAGAACCCCACCCCACTAGGGAAAGAGAGAGGCAGGCTAGAAGTATGGATCCACCTGTCAAGGCCCATGTTCAGCAGGGAAGCAATTACAGAAGCCAGACCTTTCACCTTCTGCATCCCACAATGACCTCAGGTCCATATTCCCAGAGGGTTAAAGAATAAGAAAACTATCAGGGGAGGGGATGGGATATGGATTTCTGGTGGTGGGAATTTTGTGGAGTTGTACCACTCTTATCCTATGGTTTTGTCAGTGTTTCCTTTTTATAAATAAATTTAAAAATAAATAACAAGGGGGTCGGGCAGTGACGCAGTGGGTTAAGCGCACGTGGTGCAAAGCGCAGGGACCGGCGTAAGGATCCCGGTTTGAGCCCCCGGCTCCCCACCTGCAGGGGAGTTGCTTCACGGGCGATGAAGCAGGTCTGCAGGTGTCTATCTTTCTCTCCCTGTCTCTCTGTCTTCCACTCCTCTCTCCATTTCTCTCTGTCCTATCCAACAACAAAGCAATGTCAACAATGGCAATAATAACTGCAACAAGGCTGCAACAACTAGGGAAACAAAAAGGGGGAAAATGGCCTCCAGGAGCAGTAGATTCCTGGTGCAGGCACAGAGCCCAGCAATAACCCTGGAGGAAAAAAAAAAAAAGAACGAATGAAAAATCCATGTAGGAGGCTCTTTTGGACATGGACCAGGACATCATTTCCTTAAGAGTGTTTTGTTCTTCAAAAAATACAAACTCTGTGAAGTGTTGTCATGATTTAAATTTGAGAAGGGAGGCCAGGTATTATCCTTCAATCAGAGAACTTATTTTTTTCTAACTCTTTTCATAGCAGGTATTGCATTCATAGGTAACATTAATAAAAACGGTACAGATTTACAAACGACATATACTTAATCTATACATATATACTTCACCTGTAAGAAATCTAAGAGAAGGGATGAAATACCCCGAAGACACAGGATATAAAGCACTTTTCTCTCATGGACAATGTTTTTGTCTTGATTGCCATAAAAACAAACAAAAAAACCTGTCATAAGATAGATTGGCTAAAGCAAAAAGCACTTGTTTCTCATAAACGTGGATACTGAAAAGTATAAGATCAAGATAAAGACAGATTCAGTGCATGATGAAACCCAGATTTCTTTTTAGACCATAGATGGACATACTTTGGCTATCTTTAAAGATATCTTTAGGGGAGTCTGGCCGTAGCACAGCGGGTTAAGCACACGTGGCACAAAGCACAAGGACCGGCATAAGCATCCTGGTTCGAGCCCCAGCTCCCAACCTGCAGGGGAGTCACTTCACAAGCGGTGAAGCAGGTCTGCAGGTGTCTTTATCTCCCCCTCTCTGTCTTCCCGTCCTCTCTCCACATCTCTCTGTACTATCCAACAACAACGGCAACAACAATAGCTATAATAATAAAACAACAAGGGCAACAAAAGGAAATAAAAAATATTTTTAAAAAGATATCTTTAAATGACAGGAAGGGTGCAAGAGTCCTCTCACATCTATTTTACAAGAGAACAGTTTACATTCAGAGAGGCCTATCCTCAGCCCTTATGCACATTTCAAATGGCCCAGCTCCCAAAATTATCAATTATATATAGAATAGGATCATAGCATATGAATTTGTAGTCAATCTAAATTTTCAGTCCATAACAGATGCTTACACTTTGTTGTTTTCTTGGTCCACTTTCTTTCCTTACATTTTTTGCTCTCTCTCCTGATTTCCAACAGTTTTTGGATAATTTCTTCAACAATCATGCAGGATTCAATGGGCAAGAAATATTAAAAGGACTAGTAAAGAATGATTATGACTTCTGGGTATATGGGAAAATGTTTTTATATCTTATAAAAAAAGTATAGATTTGTTTTAAAAGTGTACCTTGTAAAGAAAACAACAATAATAAAAGAAAACACACAGTGAGCTTGGACAACTATTTTGAGAATTGTATTAAGGATACAGTTTCTCTGGTAGGTTGAATTTGAGCTCAATGATTTCTAGGCAAATTTTAATCTTGCTTATCACTAATCCATTTCATGATAGTCTTTGACATATAATAGGTACTTCATAAACAATAACTAAATCAACACACAGTAAGTGATATTCTTTGTGTCTTTTGTTGTTAGAATATCTTTATCAAAGGGAGCCGGGTGGTAGCACAGCGGGTTAAGCGCAGGTGGCGCAAAGCACAAGGACTAGCGCAGGTATCCCGGTTCAAGCCCCCGGCTCCCCACCTGCAGGGGAGTCGCTTCACAGGTGGTGAAGCAGGTCTGCAGGTGTCTATCTTTTTCTCCCCCTCTCTGTCTTCCCCTCCTCTCTCCATTTCTCTCTGTCCTATCCAACAGCAATGACATTAATAACTACAACAATAAAACAACAAGGGCAACAAAAGAGAATAAATAAATATTTAAAATAAAAAAAAGAATATCTTTATCAAAACTTTTTGAGGAAACTTTACCTCTATAAGCCCATAAACTCAACTTGTTTGCCCTTATATTTCTGAACTTCTAGTGTTTCCTAATGTATGAGTATTAATTAGCACTATATCGACCTTCTCGTGGTGCATCCCGTGAGTACCCATTTATTGGGGAAACTGACGATCCTTCCTAGCCAACTGAATCCACATGGGTCCCAGTCACTTTCAAAGCCAGCAACAAGCAGACATCAGGCTCAACCTGATGCTGTTGACTGGCTATGGAAGAAGGGCAAACACTAGAAGAAGAAGAAGCACTATGAAATGAGCAACTTGGCAATTATCAGGTAATATTCTAGGACTTAAAACTAAACTTCATTGATTCTAAATTATCATCCCACTTGCTTTTGTCTTATTTTTGATGCCAGCTTGTTTTCTTGCCCTGTTGCTCATTCTCATAAAAGAGTGAAGAGTTGGGATTCTAATATCTCTTGAACTAAATTTAACACAGTTATTTTCTTTTTGTTAATATTTTATTTATTTTCTCTTTGGTTGTCCTTCATTGTTGTTTTGGTTATTATTGTTATTGATGTTGTCATTGTTAGATAGGACAGAGAGAAATGGAGAGAGGAGGGGAAGACAGAGAGGGGGAGAAAGATAGACACCTGCAGACCTGCTTCACCGCTTGTGAAGCGACTCCCCTGCAGGTGGGGAGCCGGGGGCCCGAACCGGGATCCTTATGCTTACCTTGTGCTTTGTGCACCTGCGCTTAACCCGCTGATCTACAACCCGACTCCCAAAACAGTTACTTTTTGAAAAAGTAATAAACAAATATAATGATGTCTCTATCTTTCCTAAATTATTCCTTTATCATCTGTGATGGTCTCCTTTGGATTTTCAGTAACTTTCCATTACTCCCATGTCCAGTATAGACATAATTACAGAAGCCAGAACTCCTTCTTAAAGAGAATTTTGGGCAGGTTAAAGGCAGGTGGCACAAAGCGAAAGGACCAGCATAAGGATCCCAGTTCGAGCCCCCAGCTCCCCACCTTTAGTGGAGTTGCTTCATAGGCGGTGAAGTAGGTCTGCAGGTGTCTTTCTCTCCCCTTATCTGTCTTCCCCTCCTCTCTCCATTTCTCTCTGTCCTATCCAACAACAACAACAATAATAACAATAAAAACAACAAGGGCAACATAAGGGAATAAATAAATATTAGGAAAATATTTTGGTCCATAATATTAGATAGGGAAATGTTAGGCAAAGGTGATGAGATATCTCTGAACCCCAGCTTTACTGTGACCCAGAATTGTGGTGACATGGAATCTTTACTTTTGCTTGTTCATAAAGAGGAAAGAGCATCTGAAAAACACCTGAGAAAGATAGGTTCTGTTTCCCTTTCCTGAGAGGGAAGAGGAAAAAAGGAAAGACACCCAGAAGTTGTACAGGTGTAACTCAGAAAGGTAGTGAAGATGGGACCTTAGAAGTAAATAAAAATTCATATCAGTTTCAACTGGGGTCAGAAATCTTTGCCAAAATGGCTCATATAATTGCCTAGTGTGTAACCTTTCACTTTCCTAACTAAAAATGTTTAAAATATCAGAAGAACAAGCAAACCAAAAACCTATGAAGAACACTTACACAGATTTAGAGAGAAATAGCCTTTAAAGGTGTAGTAAAAAAATCACTAATTTGAGTCCTATAAATACACTCAATGGAGTGCTACTCAACAGTTAAGCAAGACTATACTGTGCCTTTTTGGACAGAATGTATGGACCTGGCTGTGACTGTGGTTGTTATGATCTCAGTAATATAGAGAAGAGAAACACATGAACTGGAAAAAAAACATTCGGAAGCAGTAACAAGTATACTATGATGTCCCAGCTGTGACCATGAACTGCGAGCTCAGACCAATAGGGACTCACTCAGCAGCTACACAGGCTCTGGTAGTATATATATGCCCTGGTTTGAGAGGTTGGAGGTAAACAGTTATTTCTATCCACAGAATTTTGTTTTTCAAGAATGGGAGCCATTTACTGCCTTAATCCAACCTTCTAGCCCTTTTCTCTACTCTGACGCCATTTTCTCAGATGATGCTTATATCCAACTTCATTCTAGCTATCAAACTCAAGCAAAACTACCATAGGTATGGGCCCCTAGAAACATGCATAAAATGGACTTTTTAGCTTTCTTCCACCCTAAAACTCCTAATCTCATCTGCTCTAATCCTACTTTTTAGTTCCTGTTCATTAGCCTTTTTGTCGTACTTTATGCCCTGCCATCTTCCAGACATCACGTTGCAGATGCTACCATGATTCCATCCTGACTTTTCTGTGAAGAAGTTCTCAATGTGTCCCGGAACCTCACCTCTCTAGAATGCTACCACACCAGGGAAATATAAAAGTAGGCTGGGGTTATAGATCAACCTGCCAACGCCCAAGTCCAGTGGAGAAGCAATTATAGAAGTCAGAACAACTACCATCTGTACCACCCAAATAATTTTCATCCATACTCCCAGTGAGAGAAACGTGATAGAAGGAGGAAGAGGAGGATGGGGAGAGGGCTCAGAACTTCAGCTCTATCAGGTCCCAGAGACAGAGGATGAAAAGGGGAGAGATATTTGGATGTAGTAATGGAGTTGCATATAGCTTGGAGGGAAAGAGAGGACTAGACCTAGAAGATAAAGGAGGCAATTATACACAAATGTAGACAGATAGTTGCAGAGATGATAGTTAATTCATGTCTGCCGCCTTGGGGAACTGGCATGGACTGTATTGGAGGGATTAGGGATTCAGAACTCTGGTGGTGGGAACAGTGTGGAATTGTACCCCTGTTGACATGTAATTTTGTAAATCAATATTGAATCATTAATAAGGGCCAGGTGATGGTGCATAGGGCCATTGTAACTGGCCCTTATTAATGATTCAATATTGTAAATCAATATTGAATCATTAATAAGGGCCATGGTGATGGGCCTGGTTAAGTGCATACATTACAGTACAGAAGGACCCAGGTTCAAGCTCTTGCCCCCCTACCTGCAGGGAAGAAACTATGATGAAGCAGGGCTGCAGGTGTCTCTCTCACCCTCTCCATCTCTATCTTCCCCATTCCTCTTAATTTCTCTCTGTCTCTATCCAATAATAAATAAGTTAGAGTCAATAATTTAAAAAAAGAATAGAATGCAAGACCACAAGGGTAAAAGGGCAAATATAGATAAATACAGATAGTTAAACAAATAATAGTTAACCCTTATCTATGACTTTGGGAGAACTAGTGTAGTTTCCAATGGAGGGAATGGTTACACAGAACTCTGGTGGTAGGAACAGTGTGGAATTATACCCTGTTATCTCTTAATTTTGTAAATAAATATTAAATCTTAATAAAAACGCCTCTAAACCCAAAACTTCAGAAATAGCTATTATATTTGCAGACCTTACTATGTAACATACTAAATAGACTGTCGGGCATTTTCCTACCTGCTTTTATTTTTATCTTTTTTTTTTTTTGCATTATTTAGGCTCTATTATACAGTAAATGACAGCCTGGTCTGGAGAATGCAAATATTCATCTATACAAATATCACCTATTACTTCTCTGAGAGATTATAGGCATGTCTCTCCTAAACATTTTTCAGATTTTACATATAGGTAAAGTAATGAGCTCCTTCAATTTAGGTGATGCATAGCTAAAAGGTGATTCCATTTGCTATATTGTTTCTGTGAGGGGAAAAGACAAGGATTGAGGACAAAAGCTATTCTTTTAGCCCCACTCATGTATGTATGTATATATATATATATATACATATATATATATATATATATATATATCTTTTATTAGCCTTTTAAAGAAGTCAATTGATAAAGGAAATGAATGCTTAAAATTATTTTCTAATTAAGCACTAAAAATCTCATTCATATAAATGCAGTGTATTGGGCAGAGGGTAGATAGCATTAATGGTTATGCAAACAGACTCTCATGCCTGAGACTCCAATGTCCCAGGTTGAATCCCCCACACCACCATAAGCCAGAACTGAACAGTGTTCTGGTAAAAAGAAAAACAAAAGAAATTCAGTGTATTCTAAGTAGCACCTACATTCATAGTTTGGATTAAGAGTCAGTAGGAAAGTAATTTCTAAAAATTGTCACTTCTTAGCTTTGCTTTACTAAAAGAAAGCATGATTTCCCAACAGTAAAATAGTTATTTTCAAGTCAGTATACACTTCTAGAGAGATCTGCTTTTGCACATGTAATAGTATAAAGGGAATACTCACAAGGAAACAAGAAAGTTCTATTTACAAAATTTATGCCATCTTAGCAAATGATTTATGTACAACAAACACTCTGGAGAACTATTGGAATCATATGTTCCATAGGTAAAAGTTACCTTATAACAAAAAAAAAAAAAAAAAAAAAACACCGGGGGGTCCCTGAAGATGGCGGACAGAGAAGCTGCTAGTGGCTTGAGCTCTGAACACATCGATGGGAAACAATAGGATTTTCTGCCCTTAGTAGGCCAGTCAATAAGGGGTCCTAGCGGTGACAAGAAGGAGATGACTATAACTTAACTTGGTTTAAAAAATAGAGCACAAGGAAAGGGAAAAAAATTTTTCTTTTAAATTATTATCCCCAAAGCGCACCCCCTCCCCCAACACAGACTGAATATTTTTAATATGTAGGCCGTGTATTTGATATGCGGACTCTCTCAAAAGCCTAGAACAAGTAGATCAGAAGCAAACAATAGCACAGCTATAAATAAGATACTGGGTACTGTACAGCAAACTCTAAACAAAAGGAATTTGAAAAGTTAACCCAATTACCAAATAAAGTGATGATAACATTAACTATTGATTATCTTTTTGAACCCTAAGACAGCAGGAACCTCACATCTCCACTATAGAGCCTCTACCTCCCCCAGTCTTGGAACCCTTGGATACGGACCATTTCCCGTATGCCTCTCCCAATCCATATCAAATAATATTGCATCTGACGATCACAACCTAATCAACGAAACAATGGCCACCTCAACATGCTTCACTTCAGACTGTGTCCAGAGACTTCACGTGTGGAATGACAACCCTTCAGCTTCATTACTTTACTCGGGTGAGACCTTTCCTTTCATAGTATACTCTAATTCCATCTCAGGTGGTTCACTTTCTAACAAACTCCCAAAACACCAGTCCCAAAACACTAGATATACACCAGTTTCTGAGAGAGAGAGAGTATATGTTCACAGGTATCCATAAACTACTGTAAAATATATACCTGAAAGCAGAAGTACACTAGAGTTTGCAGTGAGTATCCCCCTAACACTTCCTCTCCACTATTACAAGCTTTTGGTCCATGATTGCTCAATAATTTGTTTGGCTTTGTATGTTAACTCTCTTTTCAGTCACAAGGTTCCAGATGTCATAAGGATGCTGGCCAGGCTTCCCTGGACTGAAGACCCCACCTATGTATCCTGGAGCTCTGCTTCCCAGATACCCACCCTACTAGGGAAAGAGAGAGGCAGACTGGGAGTATGGACCGACCAGTCAATGCCCGTGTTCAGCAGGGAAGCAATAACAGAAGCCAGACCTTCCACCTTCTGCAACCCACAATGACCATGGGTCCATGCTACCAGAGGGGAGTGGGAAAGGTATCAGGGGAGGGCGTGCGAAATGGAGATCAGGTGGTGGGAATTGTCTGGAGTTGTACCCCTCCTACCCTATGGTTTCTTTTAATGTATCCTTTCTTAAATAAAAGATAAATTTAAAAAAAAGGACAGGACTCTGTGGTTCTCAATGGTGTGTGTGTGTTTTTGTGTCCCCAGGAGGAAAGGACTCTGTGGTCCTGAGTGTTGTGTGGATGTGTATTTGTGTGTCCCCAGAAGGGCAGATATCCGTGGTCCTGAGTGGTGTGTGTATGTGTATTTGTGTGTCCCCAGGATGACAGGACTCTGTGGTTCTGAGAGGTATGTGTGTGTCTGTACATGTTTGTGTGTGAGTGTGTATCCCCAGGAGGACAGGATTCTGTGGTCCTGATGGTATGTGTGTGTATGTCCCAAGGAGGACAGGACACTGTGGTCCTAAGTGCTGTGTGTGTGTTTCCCTAGGAGGGCAGGATTCTGTGATCCTGTGTGCAGTGTGTGTGTGTGTGTGTGTGTATGTGTGTGTGTCCCCTGAAGGGCAGGACGCTGTGGTCCTGAATGGTGTGTATGTGTATGTGTGTGTCCTGAGGAGGACAGGACTCATGGTCCTGAGTGGTGTGTGTGTGTGTATGTCCCCAGGATGCTCTTGAGTGGTGTGTGTGTATCTGTGTGTGTGTCTGTGTGTGTCTGTGTGTTTGTCCCCAGGAGACAGGACACTGTAGTTCTTAGTGGTGTGTGTCTGTCCCCAGAAGTGCAGACTCTATGTCCTGAGTGGCGTGTGTGTGTTTGTGTGTCCCCAGGACGATAGCAGTTTGTGGTCCTGAGTGGTGTGTGTATGTGTGTCTGTGTGTGTGTGTGTATCCCCAGGAGGACAGAACTCTGTGGTCCTGAGTGGTGTGTGTATTTGTGTGTGTGTTTTCGTGTGTCCACAGGAGGATAGGACTTTGTGGTCCTGAGTTATGTGTGTCTGTGTGTCCCTAGAAGGACAGCACTCTGTGGTCCTGAGTGGTGTGTGTTTGTACGTGGGTGTCCCAAAGGGGACAGCTCTCTGTGATCCTGAGTGGTGTGTGTGTCTGTGTGTGTCAGCAGGAAGGCAGGACTCTGTGGTCCTGAGTGGTGTGTGTGTGTGTCTCCAGGAGGACAGGAATCTGTGGTCCTGAGTTGTGTGTGTGTGTGTGTGTGTGTGTGTGTGTGTGTGTGTGTGTATGTATGTGTGTGTGTCCCCAGGAGTACAAGACTCTGTGGTCCTGAGTGGTGTGTGTTTGTATGTGTGTGTCCCAAGGAGGACAGGACTCTGTGATCCTGAGTAGTGGGTGTGTGTGTCCCCAGGAAGGCAGGACTCTGTGGTCCTGAGTGGTGTGTGTGTGTGTCCCCAGGAGGACAGGAATATGTGTTCCTGAGTTGTGTGAGTTTGTGTCCCAAGGACGACAGGACTCTGTGGTCCGGAGTGGTGTGTGTCTGTGTGTGTGTGTGTGTCTATGTATATCCCGAGGAGTGCAGGACACTGTGGTCCAAATTGGGGTGTGTGTGTTTGTATGTCCCCTGGAGGGGAGGACCCTGTGGTCATGAGTGGGATGTGTGTGTCCCCAGGAGGGCAGGACTCTGTGGTCCTGAGTGGGGTGTGTGTGTGTGTGTGTGTGTGTGTGTGTGTGTGTGTCCCCAGATGGTCAGGACTCCGTGGTCCTGAGTAGTGTGTATGTCTCTTCGTGTGTTCCAAGGAGGGCAGGACTCTTTTGTGCTGAGTGGTGTGTGTGTGTCTCTAAGAGGACAGGAATCTGTGATCCTGAGGTTTTTTGTTTGTTTGTTTGTTTGTTTTGTGTGTGTGTGTGTGTGTGAGCATGAGTGTGTGTGTGTTTGTGTATGTCCCTAGGAGGGCAGGACTTTGTGATCCTGAGTGGTCTGTGTGTGTGTGTCTGTGTCCCTAGGAGTATAGGACTCTGTGGTTGTCAGTGGTGTGTGTGTGTGTGTGTGTGTGTGTCCCCAAGAGGGCAGGACTCCGTGGTCCTGAGGACTGTGTGTATGTGTATTTGTTTGTCCCAGGAAGGGAAAGACTCTGTGGTCCTGAGTGGTGTGTGTATGTGTGTGTGTGTGTGTGTATGTCTGTGTGTGTGTGTGTGTGTATCTCCAGGAGGACAGGATTCTGTGGTCCTGATGGTGTGTGTGTGTGTCCCAGGAGGACAGGACACTGTGGTCCTGAGTGTTGTGTGTGTGTGTCCTCAGGAGGGCAGGACTCTGTTATCCTGAGTGCAGTTTGTGTGTGTTGTTTGTGTGTGTGTGTGTATGTGTGTGTGTGTGTTCCCTGAAGGGCAGGACTCTGTGGTCCTGAGTTGTGTGTATGTGTATGTGTATGTGTATGTCCCGAGGAGGACAGGACTCATGGTCCTGAGTGGTGTGTGTGTGTGTGTGTGTGTATGTCCCCAGGATTAAGGACTCTATGCTCTTGAGTGGTGTGTGTGTGTGTGTGTGTGTGTGTGTGTGTGTGTGTGTGTGTGGTATGTCTGTGTGTGTTTCTGTGTCTCTTGGTTTGTCCCCAAGAGACAGGACACTATGGTTCTTAGTAGTGTGTGTGTGTCCCCAGGAGGACAAGTCTCTGTAGTCCTGAGTCATGTGTGTGTGTATTACCCCAGAAGGGCAGGGCTCTGTGGTCCTGAGTGGTGTGTGTCTCTGTGTCCCTAGAAGGACAGGACTCTGTGGTCCTGAGTGGTGTGTTTGTGTATGTCCACAAGATGGCAGGACTCTGGTCCTGAGTTTTGTGTGTGTGTGTCTCCAGAAGGACAGGAATCTGTGCTCCTGAGCTGTGTATGTGTGTGTGTCCCTAGGAGTACAAGAGTCTGTGGTCCTGAGTGGTGTGTGTTTGTATGTGTGTGTCCCAAGGATGACAGGACTCTATAATCCTGAGTAGTTGGTGTGTGTGTCCCCAGGAAGGCAGGACTCTGTGGTCCTACATGATGTGTGTGTGTGTGTGTGTGTGTGTGTGTGTGTGTGTGTCCCCAGGAGGACAGGAATCTGTGGTATTGAGTTGTGTGTGTGTGTAGCCCCAGGACAACAAGACTCTGTGGTCCTGAGTGTGATGTCTCTGTATATGTGTGTCCCCAGGAGGACAGGACTCTGTGGTCCTGAATGGTGTGTGTGTGTGTGTATGTGTGTATGTGTGTATGTGTGTATGTGTGTGTGTGTGTGTGTGTATCTACAGGAGGGCAGGACTCAATGGTCCTCAGTGGTGTGTGTGTTTGTGTGTCCCCAGGAGGGCAGGACTCTGTGGTCCTGAGTGTGATGTCTGTGTATATGTGTGTCCCCAGCAGGGCAGGACTCTATGGCCCTATGTGGTGTCTGTGTTTGTGTGTTTATGTGTATCCCGAGGAGTGCAGGACTCTGTGGTCCAAACGGGGGTGTGTGTTTGTATGTCCCCTGGAAGGCAGGACCCTGTGGTCATTAGTGGGATGTGTGTGTACCCATGAGGGCAGGACTCTGTGGTCGTCAGTGGTATGTGTGTATGCATATCTCTAGGAGGACAGGACTCTGTGGTCCTGAGTGGCGTGTGTGTGTTTATGTGTCCCCTGCAGGACTGTATTCTGTGGTCCTGAGTGTTGTGTGTGTGTGTATTTTGCCCCAGGAGGACAGGACTCTGTGGTCCTGAGTGGTGTGTGTGTGTATGTGTGTGTCCCCAGGAGGAGAGGTCTCTCTGGTCCTGAGTGCTGTGTGTGTGTCCTTAGGAGGGCAGGACTCTGTGGTCCTGAGTGGTGTGTATGTGTGTGTGTGTCCCCAGGAGGGCAGGGTCGTGGTCCTGAGTGTGTATGTGTGTATGTTCCCTGGATGCAGGTCCTGGTGTGTGTGTTTGTCCGCAGGAAGGCAGGACTCTGTGGTCATGAGTGTGTGTATGTGTCCATTATGGCAGGACTTTGTGGTCCAAGTGGTATATGTCTGTGTCTGTATGTGTATGTGTGTGAGGCCCCAGATGGACAGGACCCTGTGGTCCTGAGTAGTATGTATGTGTGTTTGTGTGTCCCCAGGAGTGCAGGGCCCATGGTCCTGAGTGGTGTGTGTGTGTGTGTTTGTGTGTATGTGTGTGTGTGTCTCCAGGAGGACAGGAATCTGTGGTCCTGAGTGGTGTGTGTGTGTGTGTGTGTGTGTGTGTGTCCCCAGGAGGGCAGGACACTGGGATCCTGAGGTGTGTGTGTGTGTGTGTGTGTGTGTGTGTGTCCCAAGGAGGACAGGACTCTTTAGTCCTGACTGGTGTGTGTGTATGTTTATCCCCAGGAGGGCAGAACTCTGTGGTCCTGAGTGCTATGTGTGTATGTCCCAAGGTGGGCAGGACAATCCACAGCCACCGAACCAATAGCCCCAAAACCAACAGCCCCACAAACCCAAAATCCCAATCCCACAGACCTACAATCCATAGCCCTCACCTAACAACCATCAAACCCATTCCCCCAACTCACAGCTCCCAACTCATAGTTCCCCAGACCCACACAGCACCAAGACCCTCACAACCCCACAATCACAACTCCCAAACCTCACAGGCCCTAGACCCTCACTGGCCCCCTACTCACAACCTGCAGATTCACAATCCCCAGATTCTCTCATCCCCCAGGCCCTCACAGACCCGAGAACCTCTCAGCCCCCAGACACTCATAGCCCCAGAATATCACAGCCCCCAGACCCTAACAGGAACCAGACCCTCTGTGCCACCAAGAACCTCATAGCCCCCAGATGCTCTCAGCCTACAAGATCCTCATAGCCCACAGACCCTCACAGCCCCCAGACTCTCTCAGACACCAGACCCTGATAGCCCCCAAGACACTCACAGCCCCCAGACCCTCATAGCCCCCAAGACTCTCACAGCCACCAGACCCTCTCAAGCCAAATCATAGCCCCCAAGACCCTCACAGCCCCCCTAACAGCCCCCAAGACCCTCATAGATCAAAGTCACTAACAGCCCACAAGACACTCATAGCCCCTAAGATCCTCTCAGCCCCCAAGACCATCATAACCCCTAAGACCCTCACAGCCCCCAGACCCTCTTAGCCCATAGATTATCACAGCCACCAAGACCCTCATAGCCCCCAAGACCCTCTCTGCCCTCAAGACCCACAGGCCACCAGAACCTCTCAGCACCGAGACCCACTTAGCCACCAGACACTCATGGCCCCCAAACTCACAGCACACAGACACTCACAGCTTTCAAGACCCCCACAGCACCCAGACCCTCACAGCCCTTAGACCCTCACAGCCCTCAGACCCTCAGAGCCCCCAGACCCACACAGCCCCCAGACCCTCACAGCACCCAGACCCTCAGAGTTCCCAGGCCTTTTCAGACCCAGTACCCTCTCAGCACTGAGAAGCTCACAGTCCCCAGACCCTCACAGCACTCAGGCCCTCTCAACCCTCAGACCCTCACAACCCCCAGGCACTCATTCCCCAGACCATCACAGCCCCCAGACCATCAGAACTCCCAGATCCTCACAGCCCCCAGACCCTCTCAGACCCCAAGACCCTCACAGCCCCCAAACCCTCTCAGCCCCCAAGACCCTCATAGCCCCCAAGACCCTCTCAGCCCCCAGAACATCACAGCCCCAGACACCCACAGCCCCCAGACCTTCACAGCCCCAAGACCCTCAGATCCCCAGGACCTCTCAGCCCCAGTACCCTCACAGCACCGAGAAGCTCACAGTCCCCAGACCCTCACAACCCTCAGGCCCTCTCAGCCCCCAGACCCTCACAGCCCCCAGGCACTCATTCCCCAGACCACCACAGCCCCCAGACCCTCACAACCCCCAGATCCTCACAGCCCCCAGACCCTCATAGCCCCCAGACCCTCTCAGCCCCCAAGACCCTCTCAGCCCCCAGATCCTCTCAGCCCCCAAGACCCTCATGGCCCCCAACTCATAGCTCCCAGACCCTCACAGCTTCCAAGACCACCATGACCCCTGACTCTCCTAGCTGCCATCTGACCACAGGCCCCACCCCCACGATCCCACTCACCATGTTGACCTCTGACACTATGTCGATACTGGTGATGTTGATGTTCATGCTGAAAGCCACCTGTGGGGCCTGTGGGGCAGCAGTGACCACAGGACTGAGTGTGGGTGGCAGCACTGTGGGTCCATCCCAGGCCAGCATCCACTTGCAGCCGCCAGCTCCTCCACACCAGGGGACTCCACACGGGATACTGGGGTGGACAGAAACTCCCCACTGGACAATAAGGTGGACAGAAACTCCCCACTGGATGCTGCAGTGGACAGGACCCTCCAGATTGGACAGTGAGGTGGACAGGAACTCCCACTGGATGCTAGCATGGACAGGAACTCCCAGTGGACAATAAGGTGGACAGGAACTCCCCACTGGACGTTGCAGTGGAAGCCCCCCACTGGGCCTAAGAGTGGACAGGGCCCTCCCCAATGGAAGCTGAGTGTACAGCACACTGCCCACTGGGCCTGAGGTGGACACAGCACTTCTCCAGACCACAGGACACAGGTCTCCCCACTTGTCTAAGGAAGTGCTGGGACTAACATGTGCCCTCCCACCTTGTTCTGGACTGGTCACTGCGCACAGATCACTCAGACTTGGACCTCAGGCAGAAAATGCGCAGGACAAGCAGCATCCAGGAACTTGGGTGTTTCAGGGAGCAGGGTGCAGTCAGCCACCAGGGACCCAATGCAGCACAGGGCTGGAGGTGGCATTCACAGCCCGGACCCTGGAGGGCACTCACAGGGCTGGACACCACTCACCCTCACTGGCACCCTCAACCCTCCCCCTGCACCCCCTTACCTGCACCCCACCTCCTACCCCAGGCAACTCCTCACCTGCATCCCACCTCCTACCCCCTGAAAGGGCTCTGTGGGGCACAGGGAGGCTCCTAAGGGAGGGCTGAGGCCTCTGTGCACTCAGCCAGATGAACTTAGCAAACTGGAACTGGGCGAGCTCCCAAGACAGGGGACTGGGTTGAGGACAGGGGACTGGGGACAGGGACTTGGAACTGGGAACTAGGACTGGGGATAGGGACTGGGACTGGGTAAAGGGGACTGGGGACTGGGACTGGGGACAGAGACTGGGGACTGGGACTGAGGACAGGTGACAGGGACTGAGGACAGGTGACAGGGACTGAGAACAGGGGTCTCGGGACAGGGACCAGGGACTGAGCACAGGGGGCTGAGGACAAGGGACTGGGGACAGGGACTTGGAACTGGGCCTGGGGACAGGGACTGGGGACAGGGGACTGGGGACAGGGACTGGGGACAGGGGACGGGGGACTGAGGGTAGGGGTCTGGGGACTGGGACTGGGGACTGGGACAGGGGACATGGACAGAGAACAGGGGCCTAGGTACAGGGATTGGGGACAGGGACTGGGACTGGGGACGGGGGACTGGGGACAGGGGACTGGGGACAGGGGACTGGGGACAGGGGACTGGGGACAGGGACTGGGGACTGAGGGTAGGGGTCTGGGGACTGGGACTGGGGACTGGGACAGGGGACAGGGACGGAGAACAGGGGCCTAGGTACAGGGATTGGGGACAGGGACTGGGGACAGGACACAGGAACTTGGGACTGGGGACAAGGGCCAGGAACTGGGAACAGGGACAGGGAAGGGCATGGGACAGGGGATGGGGATAGGAATTGGAGACAAGGAACAGGGACTAGGGACTGAGGACAGGGACTGGGTATAGGGGACAGGGACTGGTGAGGTCACAGGGTCTGGGGATAGGGGACAGGGACTGTGGATAAAAGGACAAGGACTGCAGATAAGGGACAGGGACTAAGGATAAGGGGACAGGGTATGGGGATAAGTGGACAGGGACTGGGGTTAGGGGCTGGGCACAAGGGACTGGGGTCAGGGGCAGGAATTGGGGATAGGGGGCAGAGACTAGGGATGGTGACAGGGACTGGGGATAGGTGACAGGTACTGTGGATAGAAGGCAGAGACTGGGGATAGGGGACAGGGACTGTAGATGGAAACAGGGACTGGGGATAGGGGACAGGGACTGGGGATAGGGGACAGGGACTGGGGATAGAGGGCTGGGGATAGTGGACAGGGGCTGGGGATAGAGGACATGGACCAGGGATAGGGGACAGGGACAGGTTTAGGGGCTAGGGACAAGGGACTAGTGATAGGGGACAGGGACTGGGGATAGGGGAGAGGGACTGGGGTTGGGGACAGTAACGGGGGATAGGGAACAGGGATGGGGGATGGGAACAGGGACTGGGGATAAGAAACAGGGACCTGGGATATAGGACAGGGACTGGGGATAGGGGACAAGGACTGGGGATAGGGGACAGGGACTGGGGATGTGGACAGGGACTGGGAATAGGGGACATGGTCTGGGGATAGGGCACAGGGACTTGGGATAGAGGGCTGGGACTAGGGATAGGGGGCAGGGACTAGGGATAGGCGACAAGGGCTGTGGATAGGGGATAGGTACTGGGGATAAGTGGACAGGGACTGGTGTTAGGGGCAGGGGACAAAGGACTGGGGATAGGGGACCGGTACTAAGGATAGGGCACAGGGACTGGGGATAGGGGGCAGGGAATGGGGATAAGTGGACAGGGACTGTGGTTAGGTGCTGGGGACAAGGCCCTGGGGTCATGTAGTAGGAACTGCGGATAGGGGACATGGACTGGGGATTGGGGACAAGAACTGGGGGTAGGGGACAGGGACTCAGGACAGGGGGCAGGGACTCAGCCCCCAAGACCCTCTCAGCCCACAGACCCTCACAGCCCCCAGACCCACACAACCCACAGACCCTCACAGCCCCCAGACCTTCAGAACCTCTCAGAACCTCTCAGGCCCCAGACCCTCAAAGACCCCAGATGCTCAAAGCCCCTAAGCCCTTTCAGCCCCAGAACCCTCTCAGCCCCCAGACCCTCACAGTCACTAGACCATGACAGCCCCCAGGCCCTCTCAGCCCCCAGGCACTCTCATTCCCCAGATCCCCACAGCCCCCAGACCCTCACCACCCCCTGACCCTCCCAGCCCCCACTCTCAGACCCCAGACCCTCACAGTCCCCAGATGCTCACAGCCCCCAGACCCTCATAGGCCCCAGACCCTCTCAGCCCCCAAGACCCTCAGAGCCCCCAAGACCCATTCAACCTCCAGACCCTCTCAGCCCCCAAGACCCTCATGGCCTCCAACTCACAACCCCTAAACACTCACAGCTTCCAAGACCCCCACAACCTCTGACTCTCCTAGCAGCCATCTGACCACAGGGCCATCCCCCATGATCCCACTCACCATGTTGACCTCTGACACCATGTCCATACTGGAGATGTCCATGTTCATGCCAACAGCCAACGGGGAGGCCTGTGAGGCAGCAGTGACCACAGGCCTGAGTGTGGGTGGCAGCACTGAGGGCTCAGCCCAGGTCAGCGTCCACTTGCAGCCCCCAGCTCCTCCACATCAGGGGCCTCCCGACTGGACGATGTAGTGGACAGGGCCCTCCCCACAGGACAGTGAAGTGGACAGGAACTCCCCACTGGACGCTGCAGTGGACAGAAACTCATGGATGGACACTGACATGGACAGGAACACACACTGCATGCTGCAGTGGACAGAAACTCCCCAATGGATGGTGCAGTGGACAGGACCCTCCCAATTGGACAGTGAGGTGGGAAGGAACTCCCACTGGATGCTGGGTGGACAGAAATACCGCACTGGACACTGAGGTGGATAGGAACTCCAAAGTGGACCCTGCAGTGGAAACTCCCCACTGGGCCCCAGAGTGGACAGGGCCCTCCCCATTGGAAGCTGAGTGTACACACCTTACCCACTGGGCCCTGGGGTGGACACAGCACTTCTCCAGACCACAGGACACAGGTATCCCCACTTGTCTCAGGCAGCACTGGGACTACCACGTGCCCTCCTGCCTTGTTCTGGACTGGACACTACGAACAGGTCACTCAGACTCGGGCCTCAGGCTGGAAGTGTGCTGGGCGGGCAGCACCCAGGAACTTGGGGTGTTTCAGGGAGCAGGGCGCAGTCAGCCACCAGGGACCCAGTGCAGTGCAGGGCTGGAGGTGGCATTCACAGCCTGGACCCTGCAGGGCACACACAGGGGTAGATACCACTCACCCTCACCTGCACCCTCATCCACTCCCCCTGCACCCCCTCACCTACACTCCACCTTTTACACCCGGCACCCCGCACCTGCACCAACACCTCCTACCACCTGCAACCTCACCTGCACCCCACCTCCTACCCCCTGCAATCCCTCACCCTCACCTGTACCCCCACCTCCTACACATTTTAACCCCTCACCTGTACCCACCACCTACCCCCTGTACCCCTTCACTTGCACCCCACCTCCTACCCCCTGCACCCTCTCACCTGTACCCCCTCACCTACAGCCCCCTGTTCTCACCCCCTCACACCTGCATCCTCTCACCTCCACCCCCTCACCTCCCATGCACCTCCCACTTCCACATCCCTCTCCTCCCAGGCACCTAGCACCCTCTACACCCAGCAATCCTACCTCTGAAGTCTGGCCACAGGCAGATGTCATAGCCTTTCAGCAGCCAGTCCACTTTCTCCTTCACCAGGGACATGTTACTGGGGTCACTGACACTGCGGGGAGGGGAACCTCAGTGTCTGGTGAGTGCTGCTCAGACCTGCCCCCCTGAGGGGTCAGTTTCAGGGCCCAGGCCCCCCCCCACCATAGGGAGGTCCCAGCCTGACCAGGTGGCAGATCTTGGGATGCCAAACCGCCTGAGGGGGCAGATCTCAGGGTACCAGCCTGACCAGAGGGTACAGATATTGGGTACCCAGCCTGACCGAGTGAGCAGATCTTGGGGTCCCTGCCTGACCAAGGGGGGGAGATCTCAGGGTCCCAGCCAGACCAGAGGTCAGTTCCGGGGTCCCAACCTGACCGAGAGGCAGTTCAAGGGGTTCCTGCCTGACCAGGAGGCAGATCTCAGGGTCTCAGCCCGCTGTAGGGGGCAGATTTCGGGGTCCATGCCTCACTGGAGGGGGAAGATCTTGGGGTTCCTGCCTGACCAGAGGGGGCAGATCTCGGGGTCCCAGCCCGCTGGACGGGCCAGATCTCGGGGTCCCAGCTTGACCTAGGGGGCAGATCTCGGGGTCCCAGCCTGACCAAGGGGCAGTTCTGGGGATCCCCCAACAGATGGGGCATTTCCAGGGTCCCTGCACTGGTCTTGGGTGCAGTTGGAGGGATCCTGGCTCTATGGGGGCAGCCATTCACGGGGTCCCACCAGCTGCTGGGATAAGACCCTCACCTTTGCATGCACACCCAGGCCTGCAGCACCAGGAAGGGCCAGAGTCCACGGCCCCTGCGCCCTGAGCCCCCCATCCTGAGGCTGAGCTCCTGCAGCAGCACTGGCAGGAGGGGGGAGCGACACATGTGCAGGAATGCAGGCAGGGGCTGGGCAGAGCAACTCAGCAGCCCCCAGGTGGAGCACCCCAACGAGTGACCTGAGGAGCGCCCCAGAGTAGCACAGTACCTGAGCACCCAGAGGAAAACCCTGCCTGAGCACCTCAGAGGAGCACCCTGCCTGAGCACCCAGAGGAGCACTCAGATGAGCACCCTGGCTGAGCACCCCTGAGGAGGGTCCTGGAGGAGGGCCCCAGAGTGGGGTGCTTGGTTTCTGTGTGCTTAGGGCGCTGTGGGACTAAGGGAGGCTCCTGAAGGAGGGCTGGGGCCTCTGTGCACTCAGCCAGATGAACTTAGCAAACTGGAACTGGGCAGGCGAGCTCCCAGGACAGGGGACTGGGGACAGGGGGCTGAGAACAGAGGACTGGGGACAGGACTAGGATTGGGGACAGGGACTGAGGACTGGGAACTGGGGAAAGAGACTGGGGACTGGGTGTGGGGACAGGTGACAGGGACTGAGAACAGGGGACTGGGGACAGGAAAGGGTACTGGGGACTGGGGGCTGAGGACAAGGGACTGGGGACAGGGACTGGGGACAGGGACTTGGGACTGGACCTGGGGACAGGGACTGGGACGGTGGACAGGGGGTTGGGGACTGGGGATAGAGAGAGGGACTGGGGACAGGGGATAGGGGACTGAGGGTAGGGGACTGGGATCTGGGACAGGGACTATTAACAGGGGACTGGGGATAGGGAACAGGGATTGGGGATGGGGGACAGTGACTGGGGATAGAGGGCAGGGACTGGGGATAGGGGACAGGGACTGGGAATGGAGACAGGGACTGGGGATATGGGACAGAGACTGGGTAGTGGACAGGAACTAAGAATGGAGACAGGGACTTGGGATAGGGGATAGGGACTGGGGATAGGGGACAGAGACTGGGGATAGGGGACAGGGACTGATGACAGGGGACAGGAACTGGGGATAGGGGACTGGGACTGGGAATAAATGGACAGGAACTGTGAATAGGGGACAGGTACTGTGGATAAGGGGATAGGGGCTAGGGATAAGTGGAGGAGTACTGGGGTTAGGGACCTGGGACAAGGGACAAGGGTTGGGGGCAAGAATTGGGGATAGGTAACAGGGACTGGGGATAGGGGACAGGGACTGGGGATGGGGACAGGGACTGGGGAAAGGGGACTGGGACTGGGGATAGAGGGCAGAGACTGGGGATAGGGGACAGGGGCTGTAGATGGGGACAGGGACTAGGGATAGAGGACAGGGACTTGGGATAGAGGGCAGGGATTGCGGATAGGCAACAGGGACTGGGGATGGAGACTTGCACTGGGGATAAGGGAGAGGGACTGGGATGGGAACAGGGTGGGTATAGGGGACAGGGACAAGAGATAGGGGACAATGACTAGGGATAGGAGGCAGGTACTGGGGATAAATGGAAAGGGACTTGGATAAGTGGACAGAGACTGGGGTTAGGGGCTGAGGACATAGGACTGGGGTCATGGGTCAAGGGCAGGAATTGGGGATAGGGGACAGGAACTGGAGATACAGGACAGGGACTGGGAATGGGGACAGGGAATGGGGATAGGGGACAGGGACTGGGTTTAGGGGCTGGGGAAAAAGGACTGGGGTCAGGGGGCAGGAATTAGGGTTAGGGGACAGGGACTGGGGATAGTGGACAGGGACTGGGGATGGGGACAGGAACTGGGGATAAGTGGACAGGGACTGGGGTTCAGGGCTGGGGACAAGTAACTGGGGTCAGGGGCAGGAATTGGGGAAAGGGGACATGGACTGGGGATAGGACACAGGGACTGGGGATGGGGACGGGGTGCAGGATAAGGCACAGGGACTGGGGATAGAGGGTAGGGACTGGGGATAGGGTACAGGCTCTGCAATGGGGACAGGGACTAGGGATAGAGTACAGGGAATGGGGATAGTGGACAGGGACTGGGATATGGGACAGGGATAGGGGATAGAGGATAGGGACTAGGGATAGGGATTAGCTCAGGGAATGGGGATAGGGGACTGGGACGGGAGATGGGGACAGGGACTGGGGATAGAGGACAGGGACTGGGGATAGGAGACAGGGTCTTGGGAAACATGGACAGTGAATGAGGATAGGGGACAACTGGGATAAGGGGACAGGGACAGAATTAGGGGCTGGGGACAAGGGACTGGGTTCAGGGGCAAGAATTGGGGATAGGGGACATGGACTGGGGATACGGGACAGGGACTGGGGATAGGGGACAGGGACTAGGGATAGGGACAATTACTGGGCATAGGGGACAGGGACTGGGGATATGCACAGGGACTGGGGATATGGGACAGGGGCTGGGGGTAGGGGACAGGGACTTTGGATAAATGGACAGTGAATGAGGATAGGGGACAACGACTGGGATAAGTGGACAGGGACTGATTTTAGGGGCTGGGGACAAGGGACTGGGTTCATGGGGCAGGAATAGTGGATAGGAGACAGGGACTGGGGATGGGGACAGGGACTGGGGATAGGGGACAGGGACTGGGGATAGGGTTCAAGAACTGAGGATAGAGGTCATGGACTTGCGATAGGGGACAGGGACTGGGTATGGGGACAGCGACTGGAGATAGAGGACTTGGAGTGGGGATAAGGGGCAGGGACTGGGGATAAATGGAGAGGGACTGGGGTTACCAGCTGGGCACAAGGAACTTGGGTCAGGGGGAAGGAATTGGGGATAGGGGACAGGGACTGGGGATGGGGAAGGGACTCCATATATGGGACAGGGACTGGGGATTGGGGACAGGGACTGGGGATAGGGGAGAGGGACTGGGGATAGGGGACAGGGACTGTGGATAGTGGCCAGGGACTTGCAATAGGGGACAGGGACTGGGGATAGGGGACAGGGAGTAGGGATAGGGGACAAGGGCTTGGGATAGGGGACAGGGTTTGGGGATAAGTGGACAGGGACTGTGGTTAGGGGCTGGGGACAGTGACTATGGATAGGGGACAGGGACTGTGGATAGGGGACAGGGACTAGGGACAGGGGACAGGGACTGAGATAGGGGACAGGGACTGGGGATAGGGGCCTGGGACTAGGGATATGGGACAAGGGCTGAGGATAGGGGACAGGGACTGGGGATAAGTGAACAGGGACTAGGGTTAGGGGCTGGGGACAGGGACTGGGGTCAGGGGGAAGGAATTGGGAATAGGGGACATGGACTGGGGATAGGGGACAGGAACTGGGGATGGGGACAGGGATTGTGGATAGGGTACAGGGACTGGGGATAGAGGGCAAGAACTGGGGATAGGGGACAGGGACCTGGGATAGAGGGTGGGGACTGATGATGGGGACAGGGACTGGGGATAGGGGACAGGGACTGGGGATAGGGGACTAGGACAGGGATAGGACATAGTGACTGGGGATAGGGGACAGTGACTGGGGATAGGGAACAGTGACTGGAGATAGGGGACAAGGACTGGGGATAGGGTACAGGGCCTGGAGATAGGGGACAGGGACTGGGGATAGGGGACAGGGACTGGAGTTAGGGGACATGGACTGGGGATAGGGGACAGGGACTGGGGATAGGGGACAGTGACTGTTATAGGGGACAGGAACTGGGGATAGGGGACAAGAACTGGTGATAGGGGACAGGGACTTGTGATGGGGACAGGGACTGGGTATGGGGACAGGCACTGGAGATATGGGACAGGGACTGGGTATAGGGGACAGGGACTGGGTATAGGAGACAGGGACTGGGGATAGGGGACAGGGACTGGGACTAGGGGACAGTGACTGTTATAGGGGACAGGAACTGGGGATAGGGGACAAGAACTGGTGATAGGGGACAGGGACTTGTGATAGGGGACAGGGACTGGGTATGGGGACAGGCACTGGAGATAGGGGACAGGGACTGGGGATAGGGGACAGGGACTGGGGATAAATTGAGAGGGACTGGGGACAGGGGACAGGGACTGGGGATACGTGGACAGGGACTGGGTTTAGGGGCTGTGGGGCAGGAATTGTGGATAGGGGACATGGACTCCGGATATGGGATAGGGACAGGGGATCGGGACAGGGACTGGGGATAGAAGACAGGGACTTGGGATAGAGGGCAGGGACTGGGGATTGGGGACAAGGACTGGAGATAGGGGACAGGGACTGGGGATGCAGACTGGGACTGGGAATAGGGGACATGGTCTGGGGATAGGGCACAGGGACTTGGGATAGAGAGCTGGGATTGGGAATAAGGGACAGGGACTGGGGATGGGGACACAGACTGGGTATAGGATACAGGGACTAGGGATAGGAGACTGGGACTAGGGATAGGGGGCAGGGACTCGGGATAAGTGGACAGGTACTGGGGATCACTGGATAGGTACTGGGTTTAGGTGTTGGGGACACAGGATTGGGGTCAGGTAGCAGGAATTGTGGATAGGGGACAGGGACTGGGGATAGGAGACAGGGACTTGGGATGAGGACAAGGACTGGGGATAGGGGACCAGGACTGGGCATGGGGACAGGAACTAGGGATAGGCGAAAAGGACTTGAGATAGAGGGCTGGGAGTGGGGGATGGGATGGGGTGTGCAGGGGGTATGGGTGGGGGGTGGGGGTGGTAGTGGGTGGCTTAGTGGGGTCGGGGGTGTGATGTGGGTGGGGTTGGAGGGTGTTGTGGAGGGGTGGGGGTGTGGTGGGGATGGGGTGTGGTGGGGGATGGACTGGGGTGGGGGTGGGCTGGGGGTGGAAGATGGGGTGGGCTGGGGTTAGGCAGGGGGGATGGGGTGTGGGTGGAGGGTGGGTTGCAGGTGGGGGTGGGATGTGGGGTCCGGGTGGGGGGTGGAGTGTGGGTGGGGTTTGGGTAGGAGGTAGGGGAGGGGGGCTGCAGCTCTGTGGGTAAGCATGGCTGGGGCAGGGAGCTCAGAGGTGGGTGTTGGGAGGGTGGGGGTGGTTTGGGAGTGGGGGGGCGTGGTGGGGAGGGGCATGGGGTGGGGTGTTCGGGGTGGGTTGCAGGTGGGTCTTGGGGTTGTCCTGGGGGATGGGGTGGGGTTGTGGGGTGGGGTGGTTGGGTGGGCTCGGTGTGGGGGATGGGGTGGGGGGTGGGCTGTGGGGTAGGCAGGGTCAGATGGGGTGGGGGGTGTGGTGGGTGGGGTGGGGGTGGGGGGTGGGGCTGGGGTGGGGGTGGGGATTTGGGGTAGGGGGTTGGGGTATGGGGAGTGGGAGTTGGGTGGTGGGGTGTGTGTGGGGTGTGTGTGGGGTGGGAGTGGTGGGTCGTGGGTGGATGGGGTGGGGGGTGGGCTGGGGGGGTAGGCAGGGTTAGATGGGGTGTGGGTGGGGAGTGGGGTGTGGGTGGGGGTGGGGTTTGGGGTAGGGAGCTGGGGTAAGGGAGTGGAGGTTGGGTGGTGGGGTGTGTGTGGAGTGGGAGTGGTGGGGCGTGGGCGGATGGGGTGGGGGTGGTGGTGTGGTGTGGTGTGGGGGTTGGGTGTGGAGGTAAGGTGGGGGGTGGGGTGGTGGGGTGGTGGGGGGTGTGGGGGGGTGGGTTGGGGTTGAGTTGAGGGTGTGGGGTGGTGGTGAGGGGGTGTTGGGGTGGGGTGGGGGTAGGGGTGAGTGGTGGGGGGTTGGGTGGGGGTGGCGGTTAGGGTGTTGGGGTGGGGGTGGGGTGTGGTGTGGTGGAGGAGGGGGGCTGCAGCTCTGTGGGGAAGCATGTCTGGGGCAGGGAGCTCCTAGGGGCCAGGCCTACCAGCCCAGGGCCATGGGCCTCCCTCAGGCCAGGGCCGCCCCTGGCTGCACCTGCTCAGGGCTCACTGGGAGAGGAGGGGAGTGGGGCACAGCCAGGTGAAGGGCAGCCTAGGGCAGGAAAAGGTAGAGCAGGAAGCCCACCACCAGCCAGCCTACCCTGCACTCCGCAGCACCTGACCCACGCAGCGCCTGCAGGCCGCAGTCCACTGCCACCTCCGCAGCCTCCTCTGCCGCTGCTGCCCACCACCTGCAAGCAGGAAGATGAAGCTCGGGCAACAGCAGGCCTGAGCTGGCAGTGCGCCCAGCTCCGGATGCCCGAGCAGGAGGAACAGCCTCCAGCTAATTGCTTGATGGCCCACGTGCCCGCTGCGGCCCCCTACAGGAGCTGGGACAGGGAAGGCGCACCAGGGTTGCTCCTGGTGTGGTGCCTAAATCCCTGGCACCAAGAAAAGATGGTAGCTCAGTCCACGTGTTGCTCCAGGCCCAGCTGTGTCACCAACAGTAAGTTCTTTATAATGTTTTCTATATTCTAATCAACTGCTGCCTATATAATAAAACAATTAAAAATACTTATAAATATTAATATTTATAAATATTGTCTATATTTAAATATTTATGTTTACACTCATATTTATTATTTTATTTATCAAATATTATAAACATAACGTGTAGAGGGTGTGAGGTGCCAGGGAGGTGAGGGGTGCAGAAGTGGGGGGTGCATGGGAGGTCATGGGGAGGAGGTGAGGTGCTGCAGGTGTGAGAGGGTGAAAACGTGGGGCTGTAGGTGGGGGGTGCAGGTGAGGGGGTGCACTCTAGGAGGTAGGGGTGTAGGTGAGGGGGTGCAGGAGGTAGGAGGTGGGTGCAGGTGAGGGGGTGCAGGGGGTAGGAGGTGGGGTACAGGTGAGCGGGTCCAGGGGGTAGGAGTTGGGGGTACAGATGAGAGGTTGCAGAGGGTAGGAGGTGTGGTGCAGGTGAGGAGTGCAAGGGGGTAGGAGGTGAGGGTGCAGGTGAGGGGCTACAGGGGGCTGTGGGTGTGGGGGCTGTAGGTTTTGGGCCTATGGGTTTGGAAGACTGTGGGTTGGGGGTTTGTGAGCTGTGGGTTTGTGGGCTGTGGTGTTTAGGGGCTGTGGGTTTGGGGGCTGTGCTTTTGTGGTGTAGGTTTGGGGGACTGTGGATTTGGGGCTGTAGTAGGAGTTGTGGAGGAGGCCGGGGGGTGATCAGAGGCTGTGGATTTGGGTGGCTGTCGGTTTATGGGTCTGTGGATTTTAGGGGCTTTGGCCTGGAGGTCTATGGGTTTGGTGGTCTGTGTGTTTGGGAGGCTGTGGGTTTGTGGCCTGTGGTTTTTAATGGATGTGGGCTGGGGGCTGTGGGTTTAGGAGGCTGTGGGTTTTGGTGCTGTGTGTTGGGGGGTTTTGGGTTTAAGGGGCTGTGGGTTTTGGGGATTTGGTTTTGTGGGCTGTGGATTTTAGGGGCTGTGGGTTTGGGGGCCTGTGTATTTGAGGGGGTGTGGGTTGGGGGCTGTGGGTTGAAGGGTTGCGGGTTTCGGAGTTGTGGGTTTGGGGGGCTGTGGGTTGTGGGTCTTGGTTTTGTGGTTTTTGGGTTTGGGGGCTGTGGCTTTGGGGGTTGGGGGTTGTGGGTTTGGGGCCTGTGTGTTTGGGGGCTGTGTGTTTGGGGGGCTGTGGGTTTGTGGGCTGTGGGTTTGGTAGTTGTGGGTTGGGGGCTGTGTGTTTGGTTGTTGTGGGTATGGGGGATGTGGGCTTGGGGGGCTGTGGTTTGGGGGTTGTGCGTTGGTGGATTGTGGGTTTGGGTGTTGTAGTTGGGGAGCTGTGGCTGTGGGGCTGCAGTAGGAGTTGTGTAGGAGACGGGGGGGATCAGAGGGGTGCTGAGAGGAGGAGGGGCCCTGAGGGTGTTCAGGGTCCTGGGTTGCTAAGTGTAGGAGGGGGCCTGAGTGTGTTCATGGTCCTGCGGTACTGGGAGGAGGGGGCCAGACAGTGTTCAGAGGCCTGAGGTGCTGAGGGGAGGAGGGATCCTGAGTGTGTTCAGGGTCCTGGGGTGCTAAGAGGTTGAGTAGGACTGAGGATGTTTAGGGGCCTGCGGGTACTTAGAGGAGGCTGCAGTCTGAGGGTGTTCTGGGGCCTGGGGTACTGAGAGGTTGAGGAGGCCTGAGGATGATCTGGGGCCTGGGATGCTGAGAGTAAGGGACCTGGGGTGCTGAGAGGAGGAGGGGGCCTGAGGGTGTTCAGGGGCCTGGGGTGCTGAGAGGAGGAGGGGGCCTGAGGGTGTTCTGGTGCCTGGGGTGCTGGGAGGAGGAGGGGGCCTGAGGGTGTTCTGGTGCCTGGGGTGCTGGGAGGAGGAGGTGGCCTGAAGGTGTTCAGGTGTCTGGGGTATTGAGAGGAGGAGGAGGAGGCCAGAGGGTGATCAGAGGCCTGTGGTGCTGAGTGGAGGGGGCCTGAGTGTATTCAGAGGCCTGGGGTTCTGAGAGGAGGTGAGTGGCTGAGGGTTTTTAGGGTGTTCCCCTGTCCTCAGCTTCCTGTCTCCAGTCCCAGTCCCCTGTGCCCAGTCCATGTCCCCAGTCTCCTGTCCTCAGCCCCTGTACCCAGTGCCAGTCCTCTGTTCTCAGTCCCTATCCCCTGTCCCCAGTCCCAGACCCAGTCCCTGTCCACAGTCCCCTGTCCCCAGTTCCCTTTCCAAGTCCATTGTCCTCAGCCTTCTGTCTCCAGTTCCAGTCCGTGCCCCAATTCCAGTCCCCAGTCCCCTTTCCTCAGCCCCATGTCCCCTGTCCCCTGTCACATTCCCCAGTTGCTGTCCCCAGTCCCTGTTGCCAGTCCCTGTCCCTGTCCCCAGTCCCAGTCCCTTTACCCAGTCCCCAGTCCCCTGTCCCCAGTCCCAGTCCCCAATTTCTTGTCTTTAGCCCCCTGTCTCCAGTTCCAGTCCCCTGTCCCCAGTCTCTGTCCCCAGTCCACTGTCCTTTTCCCCCTGTCCCCAGTTTCCTGAACCTGTCCTCAGTCCCCTGTTCTAAGTCCCTGTCCCCAGTCCCAGTCACCTACCCTCAGTACCCAGTCCCTGTCCCAAGCCCCAGTCCCCTGTCCCACTCCCTGTCCCCAGTCCTAGTCCACAGTCCCCTGTCCTCAGTCCCTGTCCCCAGTCCCAGTCCCTGGTCCCCAGTTCCCTGTCCTGAGTATTCACACAGTTCCAGTTCCAGTTCCAATAGGAGGGGCCGTGACAGTGTTCAGGGGCCAGGGGTGTGGAGGGGAAGAGAGGACCTGAGGGTGTTCAGGGGCCTGGGGTGCTGAGATGAGGAGGGTGCCTGAGGGTGTTCAGGGGCTTGGGGTGCTGAGTGGTGGAGGAGGCCTGAGGGTGTTCAGAGGCCTGGGGTGCTAAGGGGAGGAGAGGGTCTTTGGGTGTTCAGGGGCCAGGAGTGCTGGTGTTCAGGGACCTGGGATTTTGAGGGGAGGAGGGGGTCTGAGGGTGTTCTGGTGCCTGGGGTGCTGAGAGGAGGAGGAGACCTGAGGGTGTTCAGGGGCCTGGGGTGCTGAGAGGAGGAGGAGGAGGCCTGAGGGTGTTCAGGGGCCTGGGGTGCTGAGAGGAGGAGGAGGAGGCATGAGGGTGTTCTGGGGCCTGGAGCGCTGAGATGAGGAGGGTGCCTGATTGTGTTCAGGGGTTGGGGTGCTGAATGGTGGAGGAGGACTGAGGGTGTTCAGGGGCCTGGGGTGCTGAGGGGAGGAGGGAGTCTGAGTTTTTTCAGGGGCCAGGGTTGTTGAGAGGAGGATGGGGCCTGAGGGTTTTCAGGGACCTGGGTTGCTGAGTAGAGGAGGGGGTCTGAGGGTGTTCAGGGACCTGGGGTGCTGAGAGGAGGAGGGGGCATGAGGGTGTTCAGGGGCCTGAGGGTGTTCTGGTGCCTGGGGTGCTGGGAGGAGGAGGGGGCCTGAGGATGTTCAGGGGCCTGGGGTGCTGAGAGGAGGAGTGGGCCTGAGGGTGTTCAGGGACCTGGGGTGTGAGGGGAGGAGGGGGCCTGAGGGTGTTCAGCAGCCTGGGGTGCTGAGAGGGGGAGGCGGCCTGAGGGTGTTCAGGGTCCTGGGGTGCTGAAGGGAGGAGGGGCTCTGAGTTTTTTCAGGGGCCAGGGGTGCTGAGAGGAGGAGGAGTCCTGAAGGTGTTCAGGGACCTGGGGTGTTTAGGGGAGGAGGGGGTCTGATGGTGTTCTGGGGCCTGAGTGCTGACAGGAAGAGGGTTCCAAAGGGTGTTCTGGGGCCTGTGGTGCTGAGAGGAGGTGGGGCCTGTGGGGGTTCAGGGGCCTAGGATGTTGAGAGGAAGGGGCCTGAGGGTGCTCAGGGGCCTGGGGTGCTAAGAGGAGGAGGAGGTCTGAGGGTGATCAGAGGCCTGGGGTGCTGAGTGGAGGAGGGGGCCTGAGGGTGTTCAGGGGCCTGGGGTGCTGAGAGGAATAGGGGCCCTGAGTGTGTCAGGGTCCTGAGGTGCTGGGAGTAGGAGGAGGACTGAGGGTGTTCTGGGGTCTGTGGTGCTGAGAGGAAAAGGGGGCATGAGGGTGTTCAGGGGCCAGGGGTGCTGAGAGGAGGTAGAAGCCTGGGTTTGATCAGAGTCCTGGAGTGCTGAGAGGAGGAGGAGGCCTGAGGGTGTTCAGGGGCCAGGGGTGCTGAGAGGAGGTAGAAGCCTGGGTTTGATCAGAGGCCTGGAGTGCTGAGAGGAGGAGGAGGCCTGAGGGTGTTCAGGGGCCAGGGGTGCTGAGAGGAAGAGGGGTCCTGAGGGTGTTCAGTGTCCTGAGTTGCTGAGGGGAGGAGGGGGCCTGAGAGTGTTCAGGGGCCTGAGGTGCTGAGAGGAGGAGGGGTCCTGAGTGTGTTCAGGTTCCTGGGGTGTTGAGAGCGGGGTCCTGAGGGTGTTGAGGGGCCTGGGGTACTGAGAGGAGGAGGAGGCCTGAGGTTGTTCTGGGGCCTGGGTTGCTGAGTGGAGGAGGGGGCCTGAGGGTCATTAGAGTCCTGGGGTGCTGAGAGGAGGGGGCCTGAGGGTGTTCTGGGGCCTTGGGTGCTGAGTGGAGGGGGCCTGAGGGTGTTCATGAGCCTGCGTGCTGAGAGGAAGAGGGGGCCTAAGGATGTTCAGGGGCCTGGGATGCTGAGAGGAGGAGTGGGCCTGAGGGTGTTCAGGGACCTGGGGTGTTGAGGGGAGGAGGGGGTCTGAGTTTTTTCAGGGGCCAGGTGTGCTGAGAGGAGGAGGAGGCCTGAAGGTGTTCAGGTGCATGGGGTTCTGAGAGGACTCGGGGGCCTGAGGATTTTCAGGGACCTTGGATGCTGAGAGGAGGAGGAGGCCTAAGGGTGTTCAGGGACCTGGGGTGTTGAGAGGAGGAGGGGGTCTGATGGTGTTCAGGCGCCAGGGGTGCTGAGAGGAGGAGGGGGGCTGATGGTGTTCTGGGGCCTGAGTGCTGACAGGAAGAGGGTTCCAAATGGTGTTCAGGGGCCTGGGGTGCTGAGAGGAGGACTGGGCCTGAGGGTGGTCTGGGGCCTGTGGTGCTGAGAGGAGGAGGGTGCCTGTGGGTGTTCAGGGGCCTAGGATGTTGAGAGGAAGGTGCCTGAGGGTGCTCAGGGGCCTGGGGTGCTGAGAGGAGGAGGAGGTCTGGGGGTGATCAGAGGCCTGGGCTGCTGAGAGGAGGAGGGGGCCTGAGGGTGTTCAGGGGCCTGGGGTGCTGAGAGGAATAGGGGACCAGAGTGTGTCAGGATCCTGAGGTGCTGGGAGCAGGAGGAGGACTGAGGGTGTTTTGGGGTCTGTGGTGCTGAGAGGAAAAGGTGGCCTGAGGGTATTCAGGGGCCAGGGGTGCTGAGAGAAGGTAGAAGCCTGAGGTTGATCAGAGGCCTGGAGTGCTGAGAGGAGGAGGAGGCCTGAGGGTGTTCAGGGGACAGGGCTACTGAGAGGAAGAGGGGTCCTGAGGGTGTTCAGGGTCCTGGGTTGCTGAGGGGAGGAGGGGGCCTGAGAGTGTTCAGGGGCCTGAGGTGCTGAGAGGAGGAGGGGTCCTGAGTGTGTTCAGGTTCCTGAGGTGATGAGAGGAGGGGTCCTGAGGGTGTTCAGGGGCCTGGGGTACTGAGAGGAGGAGGAGGCCTGAGGTTGTTCTGGGGCCTGGGTTGCTGAGTGGAGGAGGGGGCCTGAGGGTCATCAGAATCCTGGGGTGCTGAGAGGAGGGGGCCTGAGGTTGTTCTGGGGCCTAGGGTACTAAGAGGAGGAGGGGGCCTGAGGGTGTTCTTGGGACTGTGGTGTTGAGAGGAGGTGGGGGCCTGAGGGTGTTTAGGGTCCTGGGTTGCTTAGGGGAGTAGGGGCCTGAGTGTGTTCAGGATTCTGGGGTGCTGGGAGGAGGGAGCCTAGAGTGATTAGGGGCCTGAGGTGCTGAGAGGAGGAGGAGGCCTGAGAGTTTTCTGGGGACTGAGGTGGTGAGTAGATTAGGGGGCCTGAGGATGTTCAGGGAGCTGGGGTGCTGAGAGGAGGAGGGGGCCTGAGGGTGTTCAGCAGCCTGTGTGCTGAGAGGAAGAGGGGGCCTAAGGGTGTTCAGGGTCTGGGGTTGCTTAGTGGAGGAGGGGTCCTTAGTGTGTTCCCGGTCCTGGGTGCTTGGAGGAGGTGGCCTGAGAGTGTTAAAGGGCCTGAGGTGCTGAGGGGAGAAGGTGGCCTGAGTGTGTTCAGGGTCCTGGGCTGCTGAGAGAAGGGTTTTAGGGTGTTCATGGGCCTGGGATGCTGAGAAGAGGAGGAGGCCTGAGAGTGTTCTGGGCCCTTGCTGAGATGAGGAGGGGGCCTGAGGGTGTTCAGGAGCCTGGGGTGCTGAGTGAAGGAGTGGGCCCATTCCTCCTCTCAGCACCCCAGGCCCCTGAACATCCTCAGGCCCCATCTTCCTCTTGGCACCCCAGGTCCCTGAAAAAACTCAGACCCCCACCTCCCCTCAGTACCCCAGGCCCCTGAACACCCAAAGACCCTCTCCTCCCCTTAGCACCCCAGGCCTCTGAATACCCTCAGGCCTCCTCCACCACGCAGCACCGCAAGCCCCTGAACAAGCTCAGGCACCCTCCTCATCTCAGCGCCACAGGACCCTGAACACCCTTAGGCCCCCTCCTTCACTCAGCACCCCAGGCCCCTGAACACCCTCAGGCCCCCTCCTCATCTCAGCAACCAAGGGCCCAGAACACTCTCAGGCCTCCTCTTCTTCTCAACATCCCAGGCCCATGAACACCCTAAAACCCTTCTCACAGCAGCCCAGGACCATGAACACACTCAGGCCCCGATCTCCCCTCAGCATCTCAGGCCCTTTAACACTCTCAGGCCATCTCCTCCCAGCACCCAGGACCCGGAACACACTAAGGACCCCTCCTCCCCTAAGCAACCCCAGACCCTGACCACTCTTAGGCCCCCTCTTCCTCTTAGCACACAGGCTCATGAACACCCTCAGGCCCCCTCCTCCTCTCAGCACCCGAGGCCCCAGAATAGCCTCAGGTCCCTTCCTCCACTCAGCACCCCAGTCCCCAGAACACCCTCAGGTCTCCTATTCCTCTCAGCTCCACAGGCCCCTTAACACCCTCAAGCCTCCTCCTCCACTCAGCACCCCAGTCCCCAGAAAACCCTCAGGCCTCCTCCTCCTCACAGCACCTCAGGGCCCTAATAATTCTAAGCCCCCTCCTCTCAGCACACCAGGATCCTGAACACACTCAGGACCCTCCTCCCCTCACCAACCCAGGACCCTAAACACCCTCAGGCCCCCTCCTCCTCTCAGCACCACAGTCCCAAGAACACTCTTAGGCTCCCTCCTCTCAGCACACCAGGACGCAGAACACCCTCAGCCCCCTCTTCCCGCCAGCAACCCAGGACCCTGAACACCCTTAGGCCCCCTCTTCCTCTCAGCACCCCAGGCCCATGAACACCCTCAGGCCCCTCCTCATCTCACCACAACAGGCCTCTGATCAACCTCAGGCCTCTTCCTCTTCCTAGCACCTCAGGCCCCTAAACACCCTCAAGGCCCCTCCTCTCAGCAGTACAGGACCATGAACACACTCAGGCCCCCTCCTCCCCTAAGCAACCCAGGACCCTAAACACCCTGAGGCCCCCACCTCCTCACAGCACCACAGTCCCAGGAACACCCTCAGGCCCCCTCCTCCTCTCAGTACCCCAGGCCCCTGAACTCGCTCAGGCCCCCTCCACTCAGCACCCAAGGCCCCAGAACACCCTCAGGCCTCCTCCTCCTCTAAGCAACCCAGGACTCTGATGACCCTCAGGCCCCTTCCTCTCAACATCCTAGGCCCCTGAACACCCACAGGCCCCCTCCTCCTCTCAGCACCACAGGCCACAGAACACCCTCAGGCCCAGTCCTCCTACTCCCAGCACCTCAGGACCCTGACACACTCAGGGCCCCTACTCCTCTCAGCACCCCAGGCCCCCTCCTCCTCTCAGCACCCCAGTCTTCTGATCACCCTCAGACCTCCTCCTCCTCTCAGCACCCCAGGCCCCTGAGTACCCTCAGGCCCCTTCCTCTCAACATCCTAGGCCCCTGAACACCCACAGGCCCCCTCCTCCTCTCAGCACCACAGGCCCCAGAACACCCTCAGGCCCAGTCCTCCTCTCAGCACCCCAGGCCCCTGAACATCCTCAAGCCTCCTCCTCCTCCTCTCAGCACCACAGGCCCCTGAACACCCTCAAACCCACTCCTCCACTCAGCACCCCAGTCCCCAGAAAACCCTCAGGCCTCCTCCTCCTCACAGCACCTCAGGCCCCTAATAATTCTAGGCCCCCTCCTCCCAGCACACCAGGATCCTGAACACACTCAGGACCCTCCTCCCCTCACCAACCCAGGACCCTAAACACCCTCAGGCCCCCTCCTCCTCTCAGCACCACAGTCCCAAGAACACTCTTAGGCCCTCTCCTCTCAGCACACCAGGACTCAGAACACCCTCAGCCCCCTCCTCCCGCCAGCAACCCAGGACCCTGAACACCCTTAGGCCCCCTCTTCCTCTCAGCACCCCAGGCCCATGATCACCCTCAGGCCCCTCCTCATCTCAGCACAATAGGCTTCTGATCAACCTCAGGCCTCCTCCTCCTCCTCCTAGCACCTCAGGCCCCTAAACACCCTCAAGCCCCCTCCTCTCAGCAGTACAGGACCATGAACACACTCAGGCCCCCTCCTCCCCTAAGCAACCCAGGACCCTAAACACCCTGAGGCCCTCACCTCCTCACAGCACCACAGTCCCAAGAACACCCTCAGGCCCCTCCTCCTCTCAGTACCCCAGGCCCCTGAACACCCTCAGCCGCCTCCATTCAGCACCCAAGGACCCAGAACACCCTCAGGCCTACTCCTCCTCTAAGCACCCCAGGACTCTGATGACCCTCAGGCCCCCTCCTCCACTCAGCAACCCAGGCCCCAGAACACCCTCAGGCCTCCTCCTCCTCTCAGTACCCCCAGGCCCCTGAGCACCCTCAGGCCCCTTCCTCTCAACATCCTAGGCCTCTGAACACCCACAGGCCCCCTCCTCCTCTCAGCACCACAGGCCCCAGAACACCCTCAGGCCCAGTCCTCCTACTCCCAGCACCTCAGGACCCTGACACACTCAGGGCCCCTACTCCTCTCAGCACCCCAGGCCCCCTCCTCCTCTCAGCACCCCAGGCTTCTGATCACCCTCAGACCTCCTCCTCCTCTCAGCACCCCAGGCCCCTGAGCACCCTCAGGCCCCTTCCTCTCAACATCCTAGGCCCCTGAACACCCACAGGCCCCCTCCTCCTCTCAGCACCACAGGCCCCAGAACACCCTCAGGCCCAGTCCTCCTCTCAGCACCCCAGGCCCCTGAACATCCTCAAGCCTCATCCTTCTCCTCTCAGCACCCCAGGCCCCTGAACACCATCAGGCCCCCTCCTCCTCTCAGCACCCCAGGCCCCTGAACATCCTCAGGCCCCCGACTCCTCTCAGCACCCCAGGCACCTGAACACCTTCAGACTGCCTCTTCCTCACAGCACCCCAGGCCTCTGAACACCTTCAGGCTGCCACCTCCTCTCAGCACCCCCTGTTGTTAAAATTCTTAAACTCTAGCCAGGCAGGTTAGCTTCGCAGTGGTGAACAGAGACTCATGGCGGACACAAGGCTGGGCAGGGAAGCTGTATTTCTTTATTCAGGAACAACGATTCATAAACTAAGACAAACTAATCACCAAACAGAACTCTGCTGTCTCTTTGCGGCGGCAGAAGCACTCCCTCTTACTCTGGAACTCTGTCACTCTGGAACTCTCATACTTGAGAGCCCTCTGAAACTCTGGCACACTGGAACTCTCTCTTACTCTGTAACCCTGAAACTCTCGAACTCAGGAACTCAGGAACTCTGTCTCTCTGGCACTCTCTCTTACTCTGTAACCCTGAAACTCTCGAACTCAGGAACTCTCTTTTCTCTCGAACTCAGGAACTCAGGAACTCTGTCTCTCTGGCACTCTCTCTTACTCTGTAACCCTGAAACTCTCTAACTCAGGAACTCTGGCACTCTGGAACTCAGGAACCCTCTCCCGGGGTTCCTTTGGGGCGGGGCCAAGCGGGCCCGCGAAATTAGCAGGCCTGATCCAATTCTCTTGGCCGGGGGAGGGCTAGAACAAGCCAATGTAAAGCATACGACAATTCCCCCTTTTCTTTTTAACTAAATGACTATAGTATCAAGGGTGTGGGGTGAACAGAAACATATATAACAAAAACCAGCATGTTGCCAAGGGAAGGCCTGAGGTGGCCATATCTGAAAAAAAAACATTTCTTGCCTCTGGGGGGCTACTTGCCTCCATGGGCAATTGCATGGGGGCGGGGAACAGCCTATGGTCCCAAAGGCAGCTGACTGCAACTTACTTACTATGAAACAAAACTTGTTATTAGCATATCTACTGCACGATCTAATGTTTCTAATAGAGATGGAATTTGAGACTTTTACATATCAACAACGTCTTTTAACCTTTTGTTAAACCCATTCCAGATGGAGACACACCATAGGTGTGGGCCTGAGAGGAAACCTCAGGCATGAGAATAATTAGCATAGCCATAGTGCAATCTACCATTCCTAATAGAGAAGGTAGTGTTTTACATATCAACAAGTCTATTTAGCCTTTTGTTTAGACCAACTTAGTTAAAATATATTGATTGTTAACTAATTTTTACCTCAGACTTTAAATGTAAGTTAATTTTATCTTTATGAGAATTACGTTGAAAACCTTTTTCATTTAACTTTGACTAGTAAGAATTTAGCCTTAAAGTTACTGTTTACCAAACTTTAAACATACACATAAACATGGTCATTAATACACAAGGAGAGAAACCTTTGTTATGAAGACATGTCATTTTAAACACGAATTTAAATCTGTACTGTCTTAGTTGTTGGGGGGGGGGGGTTCACCATCTGGAGGTGGCTTCCCGAGCAGCTCCACTTCTAGGAATTGCAGGTTGCAATCTCTGCACAAGTCTCTGCATACTCCAGCTTGTCTGCCTTCAGACCGGACCGGCGGCTGGAGATCTCGTGTGCCCAGTTTCAGCAGGGAGCCCGGGGGTCCGGGAGGCCCGGGATGGTTCCAGAATTCATAGAAAGAGGGCAGGCAGGCCATCTTTGTAGAAGGCGTGGGCCTAGGTGCCCAGGGGTGGCGGCCATGATAGGCCGCCGCGGCCCTGCCCCATGGCCCTGTCATGTCTGCTGCCCTGTTCGCAGTGGCCGAGCAGCGTGGAGGGATCACGCGTCCAGTGCCCTGCGCCACGCGGTGGAGAGCCGGCTCCTGTGGGATGGCCTCGGGCTCTTGCATGTTGGCCTCGGGCTCTTGCGTGTTGGCATAGGGCTCCAGCATGTTGGCATTGGGCTCCTGGGGCTTTTGTGTGCTGGCGTAGGCCTCCTGCGGGCTGTGGGGCTGCGGGCGCAGTGCGCGGGGTTGTCTGGGCACAGCTGGCTGGCTGTTTAACCAGGTGGAAACAGCAGCTCAGTGCCTAGCCTCCCGCCCACTGGCTCTTCCCGCTGGCTGTTCTGAGTTCGCCCGAGCGAGTGGAAATCACAGAGTGGTCCAGAGATAAACGTTCCAGAAACAGCAAAACAGTCTCATGAAGAAAGAGCAGAGGCCTTTGGAGATCTCTTCACAAGCAGAAAAGAAGGCCATAGTGCATAGGGAGCCAAATTGTCTTTACTTATCTGAGAGATGCGCAGGTCAGGTCCACGTGGGCGCCATTTGTTGTTAAAATTATTAAGCTCTAGCCGGGCGGGTTAGCTTCACAGTGGTGAACAGAGACTCGCGGACACACGGCTGGGCAGGGAAGCTGTATTTCTTTATTCAGGAACAAGGATTCATAAACTAAGACAAACTAATCACCAAACAGAACTCTGCTGTCTCTTTGTGGCGGCACAAGCACTCCCTCTTACTCTGGAACTCTGGAACTCTGTCACTCTGGAACTCTCATACTTGAGAGCCCTCTGAAACTTTGGCAACCCCAGGCCCCTGAACATTCTCAGGCCCCCTCGATCTCACAGCACCCCAGGCCCCTGAATACCCAAAGACCCTCTCCTGCCCTTAGCATTCAGGCCTCTGAACACCCTCAGGCCTCCTCCACCACTTAGCACCCCAAGCCCCTGAACACCCTCAGGCACCCTCCTCATCTCAGAGCCCCAGACCCCTGAACACCCTCATGCCCCCTCCTTTACTCAGCACCCCATGGCACAGAACACTCTCAGGCCTCCTCTTCATCTCAGCATCCCAGGCCCCTGAACACCCTAAAACTCTTCTCTCAGCATCCCAGGACCCTGAAAACACTCTCAGGCCCCCATCTCTGCTCAGTACCTCAGGCCCCTTAACACTCTCAGGCCCCCTACTCCCAGCACTCCATGACCCGGAACACACTAAGGACCCCTCCTCCACTCAGCAACCCCGGACCCTGAACACCCTTTGGCCCCCTCTTCCTCTCAGCACTCAGGCCCCAGAACACCCTCAAGCCCCTTCCTCCTCTCAGCACCACAGGCCACAGAACACCCTAATACCCCTTCCTCTCAGCACCCTAGGCCCCTGAACACCCTCAGGCCCCCTCCTCCTCTCAGCACCCGAGCCCCCAGAATAGCCTCAGGTCCCTTCCTCCACTCAGCACCCCAGGCACCAGAACACCCTCAGGTCTCAAATTCCTCTTAGCACCACAGGCCCCTGAACACCCTCCAGCCCCCTCCTCCACTCAGCACCCCAGTCCCCAGAAAACCCTCAGGCCTCCTCCTCCTCAAGCACCTCAGGCCCCTAATAATTCTAGGCCCCCTCCTCCCAGCACCCCAGGATCCTAAACACCCTCAGGCCCCCTCCTCCTCACAGCACCACAGTCCCAAGAACACTCTTAGGCCCCCTCCTCCTCCTCTCAGCACCCCAGGCCACAGAACACCCTCAACCCCCCTCCTACCGCCAGCAACCCAGGACTCTGAACACCCTTAGGCCTCCTCTTCCTCTCAGCACGCAGGCCCCAGAACACCCTCATGCCCCCTCCTCCCCCCAGCAACCCAGGCCCCTGAACACCCTCAGGCCCCTCCTCATCTCAGCACTACAAGCCTCTGATCACCCTCAGGCCTCCTCCTCCTCCTCCTAGCACCTCAGGCCCCTGAACACCCTCAAGCCCCCTCTTCTCAGCAGTACAGGATCATGAACACACTCAGGCCCCCTCCTCCCCTCAGCACCTCAGGCCCTGAACACTCTCAGGCCCCCTCCTCCCAGCACCCCAGGACCCTGAACTCACTCAGGTCCCCTCCTCCCCTTAGCAACCCAGGACCCTGAACACCCTCATGCTGCCTCCTCCTCTCAGCACCCCAGACCTTTGAACACCCTCAGGCCCCCTCCTCCTCTCAGCACCCCAGACCTTTGAACACCCTCAGGCCCCCTCCTCCTCTCAGCACCCCAGGCCCCTAAATACCCTTTGGCCCCCTCCACCTCTTAGCACCCCACACCCCTGAAAACCCTCAGGCCCCCTCCTCCTCTCAGCACCCCAGACCTTTGAACACCCTAAGGCCCCCTCATCCTCTCAGCACCCCTGGTCCCTGAACACCCTCAGGTCTTCTCTTCCCCTCTGCACCCCTAGCCCCTGAACACTGTCAGGGCCCCTCATCCTGGAACTCTAACTAGAACTGGGTGAGCTCTCAGGACAGGGGACTGGGGACTGGGGACCAGGACTGGGAATGGGGACAGGGACTGAGGACAGGGGACTGTGGACTAGGACTTGGAACAGGGACTGTGACTGGGGACTGGGGACAGGGGACTGGGGCTTGGGACAGGGACAGCGGACTGAGGATAGGGGACAGGGACTTGGGACTGGGACTGGGGACAGAGGACAGGGACTGAGATCAGTGGACAGAGGACAGGCTCAGGAAACTGGGGACAGGGGGCAGAGAACAGTGGACTGAGGACAGAGACTGGGAACATGGGACTGGAACTGGAGACTGGGGGCTGAAGACAAGGGATTAGGGATGGGGAGTAGGGACAGGGGACTGGGGACAGGGACTGGGGACAGGGACTGAGGACAGGGGACTAGGGGCAGGGACTGGGGACTGGGACAGGTGACTGGGGCAGGGACAGGGGACTTGGGACAGAGGGCTGAGTAAAGGAGACTGGGGACTGGAATTAGGGCAGGGGACTGGACTGGAGACAGGGCTGAGGACGAGGGACTGGGGAAAGGCGACTGGGGACAGGGGATTGTGGACAGGGACTGGGGACTGGGACTGGGGATAGGGGACAGGGAATGAGAACAGTGGACTGGGGATAAGGGACTGGGAACAGGGGAGTGGGACTGGAGACAGGGGGCTGAGGACAGGGGAACAACCTGAAAACCCTCAGGCCCCCTCCTCTTCTCAGAACCCCAGGCCTCAGAACACCCTCAGGCCCCCTCCACTCAGCACCCCAGGCCTCTGATCACCCTCAGGCCTCCTCCTCCTCTCAGCACCCCAGGCCTCTGATCACCCTCAGGCCTCCTCCTCCTCTCAGAACCCCAGGTCTCTGATCATTCTCAGGCCTCCTCCTCCTCTCAGCACCCCCCTCTGAACACCCTCAGGCCTCCTTCACTCAGCACCCCAGGCCCCTGAACACCCTCAGGCCCCCTCTTCATCTCAGCAACCCAGGGTCCAGAATACTCTCAGGCCTCCTCTTCATCTCAGAATCCCAGGCCCATGAATACACTAAAACCCTCCTCTCAGCAGCCCAGGACCATGAACACACTCAGGCCCCAATCTTCCCTCAGCACCCCAGGCCCCTTAACACTCTCAGGCCACCTCCTCCCAGCACCCAGGACCCAGAACACACTAAGGACCCCTCCTCCCCTAAGCCACCCCGGACCCTGAACACCCTTAGGCCCCCTCTTCCTCTCAGCACACATGCCCCTGAACACCCTCAGGCCCCCTCCTCTTATCAGCACCCAAGGCCCCAGAATAGCCTCAGGTCCCTTCCTCCACTCAGCACCCCAGGCACCAGAACACCCTCAGGTCTCCTATTCCTCTCAGCACCACAGGCCCCTGAACACCCTCAAGCCCCCTCCTCCACTCAGCACCCCAGTCCCCAGAAAACCCTCAGGCCTCCTCCTCCTCACAGCACCTCAGGCCCCTAATAATTCTAGGCCCCCTCCTCCCAGCACACCAGGATCCTGAACACACTCAGGCCCCTCCTCCCCTCAGCAACCCAGGACCCTGAACACCCTTAGGCCCCCTCCTCCTCTCAGCACCACAGTCCCAAGAACACTCTTAGGCCCCCTCCTCTCAGCACAACAGGACGCAGAACTCCCTCAGCCCCCTCCTCCCGCCAGCAACCCAGGACCCTGAACACCCTTAGGCCCCCTCTTCCTCTCAGCACCCCAGGCCCATGAACACCCTCAGGCCCCTCCTCATCTCAGCAACCCAGGCCACAGAACACCCTCAGGCCCCCTCCTCCTCTCAGCACCACAGTCCCAAGAACACTCTTAGGCCCCCTCCTCCTCTCAGCAACCCAGGCCACAGAACACCCTCAGGCCCCCTAATCTACTCAGCACCCCAGTCCCCAGAAAACACTCAAGCCTCCTCCTCCCCTCAGCACCTCAGGCCCCTAATCACTCTAGGCCCCCTCCTCCCAGCACCCCAGAATCCTGAACACACTCAGGCCCCTCCTCCCCTAAGCAACCCAGGGCCCTAAACACCCTCAGGCCCCCACCTCCTCTCAACACCACAGTCCCAAGAACACCCTCAGGCCCCCTCCTCTCAGTACCCCAGGCTCCAGAACACCCTCAGGCCCTCTCCTCCCCTCAACAACCCAGGACCTGAACACCCTCAGGACCCCTCTTCCTCTCAGCACCCCAGGCCTCTGATCACCCTCAGGCCTCCTTCTCCTCTCATCACCCCTGGCCCCTGAACACCCTCAGGGCCACTCTCCCTCTCAGCACCACAGGCACCTGAACACCTTCAGGCCTCCTCTTCCTCTCAGCACCCAGACCCCTGAACACCCTCAGGACTCCTCCACCACTCAGCAACCCAAGGCCCTGAACACTCTCATGCACCCTCCTCTCAGCACCCCAGGACCCTGAACACCCTCAGGGCCCCTCCTCCTCTCAGCACCCCAGACCTTTGAACACCCTCAGGCACCCTCCTCCTCTCAGCACCACAGGCACCTGAACACCCTCAGGCCCCCTCCTCTCAGCACCCCAGGCCCCTAAATACCCTCTGGCCCCCTCCACCTCTCAGCACCCCACACCCCTGAATACCCTCAGGCCCCTCCTCCCCTCAGCACACCAGGCCCCTGAACACCCTAAAGCCCCCTTGTCCTCTCAGCACCCCTGGCCTCTAAACACCCTCAGGTAGTCTCTTCCCCTCCGCACCCCAGGCCCCTGAACACTGTCAGGGCCCCTCTTCCTGGAACTGGAACTGGGTGAGCTCTCATGACAGGGGATTGGGGACTGGGGTCTGGGGACCCGGGACTGGGACTGGGGACAGGGAATGAGGACAGGGGACTGTGGACTAGTACTGGGGACAGGGACTGGGACTGGGGTCAGGGGACTTGGGCTTGGGATAGGGACTGTGGACAGAGGATAGGGGACAGGGACTGGGACTGGGGTCAGGGGACAGTGACTGAGATCATGGGACAGTGGACAGGTTCAGGAAACTGGGGACCTTGGGCAGAGAACAGTGGACTGGGAATGGAGACTGGGAACAGGGGACTGTAACTGGAGAAGGGGCTGAAGACAAGGGATTAGGGACAGGGACTAGGGACAGGGGAATGGGTACAGGGACTGGGGACAGGGACAGGGACTGAGGACAGGGAACTAGGGGCAGGGACTGGGGACTGGGACTGGGGACAGGGGACAGGGACTGAGAACAGGGGACTGGGGCAGGGACAGGGCACTGGGTACAGAGGGCTGAGGAAAGGGGACTGGGGACGGGAATTGGGGCAGGGGACCAGAACTGGAGACAGGGGTCTGAGGACAAGGCACTAGGGAAAGGGGACTGGGGACAGGGGACTGTGGACAGGGACTGGGGACTGGGGCTGTGGACAGGGGACAGGGATTGAGAACAGGGGACTGGGTATAGATGACTGGGAACAGGGGAGTGGGACTGGAGACAGGGGGATGAGGTCAGGGGAACACCCTGAAAACCCTCAGATTCCCTCCACTTCTCAGAACCCCAGGCCTCAGAACACCCTCAGGCCCCCTCCACTCAGCACCCCAGGCCTCTGATCACCCTCAGGCCTCCTCCTCCTCCTCTCAGCACCCCAGGCCTCTGAACACCCTCAGGCCCCCTGCACTCAGCACCCCAGGCCCTGAAGACCCACAGGCCCCCTCCTCATCTCAGCAACCCAGGGTCCAGAACACTCTCAGGCCTCCTCTTCTCAGCATCCCAGGCCCATGAACACCCTAAAACCCTTCTCTCAGTAGCCCAGGACCTTGAACACACTCAGGCCCCCTTCTTCCCTCAGCACCTCAGGCTCCTTAACACTCTCAGGCCACCTTCTCCCAGCACCCAGACCCTGGAACACACTAAGGACCCCTCCTCCCCTAAGTAACTCCGGACCCTGAACACCGTTAGGCCCCCTCTTCCTCTCAGCACACATGCCACTGAACACCCACAGTCCCCCTCCTCCTCTCAGCACCCCAGGCCCCAGAACAGCTTCAGGCCTCCTCCTCCACTCAGCAACCGGGGCCCAGGAACACCCTCAGGTCCCCTCCTGCTCTCAGCACCCCAGGCCCCTGAACACCCTCAGGCCCCCTAATCTACTCAGCACCCCAGTCCCCAGAAAACACTCAGGCCTCCTCCTCCTCTCAGCAACTCAGGCCCCTAATCACTCTCCACTCCCTCCTCCCAGCACCCCAGAATCCTGAACACACTCAGGCCCCTCCTTCCCTAAGCAACCCAGGACCCTAAACACCCTCAGTTCCCCACCTCCTCTCAGCACCACAGTCCCAAGAACACCCTCAGGCCCCCTCCTCCTCTCAGTACCCCAGGCCCCTGAACACCCTCAGGCCCCCTCCACTCAGCACCCAAGGCCCCAGAACACCCTCAGGCCCTCTCCTCCCCTCAGCAATCCAGGACCCTGAACACCCTCAGGCCTCCTCCTCCTCTCAGCACCCCAGGCCTCTGATCACCCTCAGGCCTCCTCCTCCTCTCAGCACCCCAGGCCTCTGATCACCCTCAGGCCTCCTTCTCCTCTCAGCACCCCTGGTCACTGAATACCCTCAGGGCCCCTCTTCCTCTCAGCACCCCAGGCACCTGAACACCTTCAGGCCTCCTCCTTCTCTCAGCAACCCAGGCCCCTGAACACCATCAGGACTCCTCCACCACTCAGCAACCCAAGGCGCTGAATACCCTCATGCGCCCTCCTCCTCTCAGCAACCCAGGCCCCTGAACACCTTCAGGGCCCCTCCTCCTCTCAGCACCCAAGGCCCTTGAACACCCTCAGGCCCCCTCCTCCTCTCAGCACCCCAGGCACCTGAACACCCTCAGGCCCTCTCCTCTCAGCACTCCAGGCCCCTAAATACCCTCTGGCCCCCTCCACCTCTCAGCACCCCACACCCCTGAATACCCTCAGGCCCCCTCCTCCCCTCAGCACACCAGGCCCCTAACACCCTCAGCCCCCCTCCTCCTCTTAGCACCCAAGGCCCCTGAATACCCTAATGTCACCTCTTCCTCCTAGCACCCCTGGCCCCTAAACACCCTCAGGTCCTCTCTTCCCCTCCGCACCCCAGGCCCCTGAACACTGTCAGGGCCCCTCTTCCTGGAACTCGAACTGGAACTGGGTGAGCTCTCAGGACAGGGGATTGGGGACTGGGGACTGGGGACTGGGGACCTGGGACTGGGGACAGGGACTGAGGACAGGCGACTGTGGACTAGGACTGGGGACAGGGGACTGGGGCTTGTTACATGGACTGCGGACTGAAGATAGGGGACAGGGCCTGGGGACTGGGACTGGGGACAGGGGACAGTGACTGAGATCATGGGACAGAGGAGAGGTTCAGGAAACTGGGGACCTTGGGCAGAGAACAGTGGACTGGGAATGGAGACTGGGAACAAGGGACTGGAACTAGAGAAGGGGCTGAAGACAAGGGATTAGGGACAGGGACTAGGGACAGGGGAATGGGTACAGGGACTGGGGACAGAGACAGGGATTGAGGACAGGGGACTAGGGGCAGGGACTGGGGACTGGGACTAGGGACAGGGGACAGGGACTGAGAACAGGGGAGTGGGGCAGGGACAGGGCACTGTGGACAGAGGGCTGAGGAAAGGGGACTGGGGATTGGAATTGGGGCAGGGGACTGGACTGGAGACAGGGGGCTGAGGACAAGGACTAGGGAAAGGGGACTGGGGACAGGGGACTGTGGATAGGGACTGGGGACTGGGACTAGGGACAGGGGACAGGGATAACGAACAGGGGACTGGGATTAGATGACTGGGAACAGGGGAGTGGAACTGGAGACAGGGGGTTGAGGACAGGGGAACACACTGAAAACCCTCAGGCCCCCTCCTCTTCTCAGAACCCCAGGCCTCTGAACACCCTCAGGCCACCTCCACTCAGCACCCCAGGAATCTGATCACCCTCAGGCCTCCTCCTCCTCCTCTCAGCACCTCAGGCCTCTGATCACCCTCAGGCCCCCTCCTCCTCTCAGCACCCCAGGCCCCTCAACAACCCCAGGTGTCCCTGCAGCACCCCAGGTTCCCTTCTCCTCTGGAGCCCCCTCCCAGGTGTCTCTGCAGCACCCCTCCTCCTGCTTCCTGTCCTGCACAGCTGAGTCCCTGGTGGCCATTTGACTTCAGTCCAGGGCTTCCTGCCCATAGAGCCACTGAGTCCCCCAGGAGCCAGGGCCAGGCCAGTGCTTTCAAAACTGGATGGGGGAGGGGGTTTCATCAGGACCATGGCCTCAGAGCACCTCAATCCAACAGCCACCACCTTGCAATCACCAAATACACAGCCCCCAAACCCACAGCCACGCAACGCACAACCCCCAAACCAACAGCCGCCCAAACCCATGGCCCCCAAAACCACAACCCCCCAACCCACAGCCCTCCAACAACAGAGCCCCAACCCTCAACACAGAAACCCATAGCCCACAAAACAACAGCCCCCAAAACCCACAGCTCCCCAAACCCAAAGCCCACAAGCACACAGCTCCCAAACCAAAACAACCAAACACACAGCCCCCAACACACAACCACAAAACCCACAGCCCACAAACCCACAGCCCCCCAAACCCACAGCCCCCAAACAGAGGCCCCAAACCCGCAACCCTCCAAAACACAGCCCCTCATATACACAGGCCCCCAAAACCACAGCCCCTAAAATCCACAGCCCCAAAACCCAAATCCCCAAAACCCACAGCCACTAAACCCAACCCCCCCAACCCACAGCCCCAAAACACACAGCCTCCTAAACCCACAGCCCCCCAACCAACAGCCATTAAAAACCACAAGCCACAAACCCACAGCCTCCCAAACACACAGACCACCAAACCCATAGACCTCCAGGCCACAGCCCCTAAAAACCACAGACCCAAAAACCCACAGCCACCCAAATCCACAGCCGAAACCCACAGCCCCAAAACCCACAGTCCCTAAACACCACAGCCACCAAACCCACAGCCACCCAAACCCACAGCCCACAAACCCATAATCCCCCAACCTATAGCCTCCCAAACACACAGCCCCAAAACCCACAGCCCCTAAACCCACATCCCCCTGGAGCCCGTCACCTGCACCCTCCCCTCCTACCCCCTGCACCCCTTCACCTGCACCCCACCTCCTACCTCCTGCACCCCCTCACCTGCAACCCCTCACCTACAGTCCCACGTTTTTACCTTCTCACACCTGCAGCCCCTCACCTACTCCCCCTCACCTCCCATGCACCCCCCACTTCCGCACTCCTCACCTCCCTGGCACCTCACACCCTCTACACATTGATTATTATATTTGATAAATAAAATAACAAATATTTAAATATAAACAATATTTATAAATATTAAATATTCATAAATATTTTTAAATTTTTATTATATAGGCAGCAGTTCATTAGAATATAATAAACATTATAAAGAACTTACTGTTGGTGACACAGCTGGGCCTGGAGCAGCGCGTGGACCGAGAGACCATCTTTTCTGGGCGCCAGGGATTCAGGCACCTCACCTGGAGCAGCCCTGGTGCGCCTTCCCAGTCCCAGCTCCGGTAGGGGGCCGCAGCGGGCACAGGGGCCATGGAGCGATTAGCTGGAGGCTGTTCCTCCTGCTCCAGCATCCAGAGTTGGTGCACAGCCAGCTCAGACCTGCTGTCGTCGCGCCTCTTCTTCCTGCTTGTCCACCGGAAACTGGCGATGGCCTATGTGCTCCACTTCCGGTGCATGCGGGTGGTGGGCGGCGGCTGCGGAGGAGGAGGCAGTGGCGGCAGCGGAGGCAGCAGCGGACTGCTGACTGTAGCCACTGCCCTGGCGGCCGCTGCGGAGTGCACGGTAGGCTGGCTGGTGGTGGGCTTCCTGCTCTGCCTCTTCCTGTCCATGCCACCCTAGGCGGCGTGCTCCTGCGCTGACCCCGGCCCTGCGCCTGGCGGCGACCCCCATCCCCTCCTGTCCCAGTGAGCCCTGAGCAGGTGCAGCAAGGCGCGGCCCTGGCCTGAGGGAGGCCCATGGCCCAGGGCTGGTAGGCCTGACCCTCGGAGGACCCTTCCCCAGCCATGCTTCCCCACAGAACCGCAGCCCCCCAACCACACCCCCTCCCACACACCCACAACCCCCAACCACCCCCCTAACACCACCCCCCAACCCCCCACCCACACCCCATTTCCCACCCCCACTCCCGCACCCCCACCCCGCCACCCCCACCACCAATACACACCACACCCCCCACACAAACCCCCCAACCCCCACCCTCATTCCACCCACCCACCCTAAGCCCAACGCCCACCCCCACCCCGACAACCCCACCCCGCCACCCCAACCCCCCAGCCCAACCCCACTCCCAACCCCACCTACCCCACCCCACACCTCCCACACCCTCCTACCCCACCCCCAACCCCACACCCTCCTACCCCACCCCCCAACCCCACCCTACCCCCCACCAAACCCCCCACCCCCACCCCACCACTCCTACCCTCACCCCCACTCCCGCAGCCACACCACCACCTCACCACCCCCACCACCCACCCTCACCCCAACACCCACCCCGCAACCCCCACCCCAATCCCCGCCCACCCCCACCCCCAACCCCAACCCCGCCCACCCCCACCCCCCACCCCCACCCCCACCACACCCCCACACCCACCACACCCCGCCCCCCACACCAACCACCCCCACCCCTACCCAGCACCTCTGCCACCACCCACCACCCACAAGAAGCCCCTCTGCAAATCCAGCTCATAGGCTGTCGCTCATTTCCTGGGACAAGCAGGAATACTAGGCAAAAGGGTCCCTGTCCCCATCCCAAGTTCCAGTCCCCTATCCCCAGTCCCTGTCCCCTATCCACAATTCCTGCTACCTGACCCCAATCCCTTGTCCCCAGCACCAAAACCCAGTCCCTGTCCACTTATCCCCAGTCCCTGTGCATTTATCCCCAGTCCCTACCCCCTATCCCTAGTCCCTGTTTCCTATCCCTAGTCCCTGTCCCCTATCCCCAGTCCCTGTCCCCTATCCCCAGTCCTTGCCCATATCCTCAGTCCCTGCCCTCTATCCCAAGTCCCTGTCTTCTATCCCCAGTCCCTGTCCCCATCCCCCGTTCCTGTCCAAATCCACAGCCCCTGTCCCCACACACAGTCCCTGTCCCCTATCCCCAGTCCATATCCCCTCTCACCAATTCCTGCCCCCTGACCCGTTCTTTGACCCAGCCCCTAACCCCAGTCACTGTACACTTATCCCCAGTCCCTGTCCCCTGTCCCCAGTCCCTCTCTATTTATCCCCAGTCCCTGCCCCTTATCCCCAGTCCCTGTCCACTATCTCCAGTCCTTGTCCCCATAACCAGTCCCTGTCTCCTATCCCTAGTCTCTACCCTCTATTCTCAGTCCCTATACCATATCCCTAATCCCCAGTCCTTGTCCCCTATCCCCAGCCCCCAATTCCCAGTCCCTGTCCGCTATACCAGTCCCTGTCCCCTATCCCCAGCTTCTGTCCCCTATCTCCAGTCCCTTTCCCCTATCCCCAGTCCCTGTCCCTTATCCATAGTCCCTGTCCCCTATCCCTAGTCACTGTCCCCAGCCCCTAACCCCAGTCCCTGCCCACTAATCCCCAGTCCCTGTCCCCTATCCCAAGCCCTTGTCTCCTATCCATACTCCCTGTCCCCTATCCCCAGTCCCTGTCCCCTATCCCCAGTCCCTGTCCCATATTCGCAGTCCCTGTCCCCATCCCCAGTCCCTGTCCCCTATCCCCAGTTCTGGCCCCCTGACCCCAGTTCCTTGTCCCCAGCCCCTAACCCCAGTCCCTGTCCCCTATGCCCAGTCACTGTTCGTTATTCCCAGTCCCTGTCCCCTAACCCCAGTCCCTGTCCCCATTCCCTGTCCCCTATCCCCAGTCCCTGTCACCTACCCTAATTCCTGCCCCCTGACCCCATTCCCTTGTCCACAGCCCCTAACCCCAGACTCTGTCCACTTATCCCCAGTCCCTGTCCATTTATCCCCAGTACCTGCTCCCTATCCCTAGTCATTGTACCCTATTTCTAGTCCCTGTCCCCTATCCCCAGTCCCTGTCCCCATCCCCAGTCCCTGTCCCTTATCCCCAGTCCCTGTCCCCATCCCCAGTCCCTGTCCTTTATCCCCAGTGCCTGTCCCCATCCCCAGTCCCTGTCCCCATCCCCAGTCCCAATCCTTTATCCCCAGTGCCTGTCCCCATCCCCAGTCCCTGTCCTTTATCCCCAGTGCCTGTCCCCATCCCCAGTCCCTGTCGCATATCAGCAGTCCCAGCTCTCTATCCCAAGTCCCTGTCCCCTATCCCTAGTCCCTGTCCCCATTTACAGCCCCTGTCCCTATCCCCATTCTCTGCCCTCTATCCCCAATCCCTTTCCCCTTTCCCCAGTCCCTGTCCCCATCCCCAATTCCTGTCCCTGACCCCTGTCCCTTCTCCCAGGTCCCTAACCCCAGTCCCTGTCCACTTATCCTCATTCCCTGTTCCCTATTCACAATTCCTGTCCATTTAGCCCCAGTCCCTGTCCCCTATCTCCAGTCCCTGTCCCCTATCTCCAGTCCCTGTCCCCTATCCCCAGTCCCTGGCTCCTATCCCCAGTCCCTGTCCCCTATCCCCAGTCCATGTCCCCTATCCCCAATTCCTGCCCCCTATCCCAAGTCCCTGCCCTCTATCCCAGTCACTGTCCCCATCCCCAGTCCCTGTCCCCTATCCCCAGGCCCTGTTCCCTGTCCACAGTCCCTGACCCTATCCCCAGTCACTGTCCCCCATCCCCAATCCCTGTTCCCTATCGCCAGTCCCCTGTTCTCAGTCCCCTGTCCCCAGTCCCTATCTCTGTCCCCAGTCCCCAACCCCCTGTTCTCAGTCTTTGTTCCCTGTCCCAGTCCCTAGTCCTCTACCCTCAGTCCTCTGTCCCCAGTCCCCAATCCCTTGTCCACATGCCCAGTCCCTGTCCCCAGGTCCAGTCACAAGTCCCTGTCCCCAGTCCCTATCCCCAGTCCATTGTCCTCAGACCCCAGTTCCCAGCAACCTTTCCCTTTCCCCAGTCCCCTGTTCTCAGTCCCTGTAACCTGTCCCCACACCCAGTCCCCAGTCTTTCCTGAGTTCCGAGTCCCCAGTCCCTGTCCCCAGTTCTAGTCCTGTCCCCAGTCCCTGTCCCCAGGCCCCTGTCCTCAGCCCCCTGTCCCCAGTCCCCTGTCCTGGGAGCTCGCCCAGTTCTAGTTTGCTATGTTCATCTGGCTGAGTGCACAGAGGCCCCAGCCCTCCCTCAGGAGCCTCCCTGAGCCCCACAGCGCCCTAAGCACTCAGAAACCAAGCACCCCTCTCTGGGGCCCTCCTCCAGGACCCTCCTCTGGGGTGCTCAGCCAGGGTGCTCGGCCTGAGTGCTCATCCGGGGTGCTCATTCGAGTGCTCCTCTGGGTGTTCAGGCAGGGTGCTCCTCTGAGGTGCTCAGGCAGGGTTTTCCTCTGGGTGCTCAGGCACTGTGCTACTCTGGGGTGCTCCTCAGGGCACTCCTTGGGGTGCTCCACCTGGGGGCTACTGGGTTGCTCTGCCCTGCCCCTGCCTGCATGCCTGCACATGCGCCGCCCCCCCCCTACTGCCAGTGCTGCTGCAGGAGCTCAGGCTCAGGATGGGGATTCGGGGTGCAGGGGCTGTGGGCTCTGGCCCTTCCTGGTGCTGCAGGCCTGGATGTGCATGCAAAGGTGAGGGGCTTATCCCAGCAGCTGGTGGGACCCCGAGAATGGCTGCCCCCATAGGGCCAGGACCTCTCCATCTGCACCCAAGACAGGTGCAGGGACCCCGGAAATGCCCCATCTGGTGGGGGATCCCCTTTGGTCAGGCTGGGACCCCGAGATCTGCCCCCTCGCTCAAGCTGGGACCCCGAGATCTGCCCCCTCGCTCAAGCTGGGACCCCGAGATCTGCCCCCTCCAGTGGGCTGCGACCCCGAGATCTACCCCCTCCAGTCAGGCAGGAACCCCGAGATCTGCCCACTCCAGTGAGGCGTGGACCTTGAGATCTGCTCCCTCCAGTAGGCTGGGACCCTGAGATCTGCCCCCTGGTCAGGCTGGGATCCCGGAACTGCCCCCTGGTCAGGCAGGAACCCCCTGAACTGCCCCTCGGTCAGGCTGGGACCCTGGAACTGCCCTCTGGTCAAGCTGAGACCCTGTAACTGCCCACTGGTCAGGCAGGAACCCCCTGCACTGCCCCTCGGTCAGGCTGGGACCCCGGAACTGACCTCTGGTGAGGCTGAGACCCTGAGATCTGCCCCCTCGATCAGGCAGGGACCCCGAGATCTGCCCCCTCGGTCAGGCTGGGATCCCAAGATCTGCACCCTCCGGTCTGGCTGGAAGGTCCTGGGGCTGAGAGGGCCTGGGGGGCTGTGAGGGTCTGGGGACTGTGAGGTTCTGGGGGCTGAGAGGGTCTGGGGCTGAGGTTCTAGGGGCTATGTGCGTTTGGGGGTTGTGGGGTTCTGGGGAATGAGAGTGTCTGGGTACTGTGAGGGTGTTTGGCCTGTGGGGGTCTGGGAGCTGTGAGGGCCTGGGGGCTGTTAGGGTCTGGGGGCTGTGAGGGTCTGGGGCTGTGAGGCCCTGTGGGCTGAGAGGGTCTGGGGGCTTTGAGGTCCTGTGGGCTGTGGGAGTCCGGGGGCTGTGATGGCCTGATGGCTGAGTGGTCCTGGGGGCTGTGAGGGTCTGTGGGCTCTGAAGGCTTGTGGGCTGAGAGGGTCTGGGGGCTGTGAAGGCCTGGGGGCTGTGGGGGTCTGGGGGTTCTGAGGTTCTGGGGGCTGAGAGTGCCTGGGGGCTATGAGGATCTGAGGCCTGTGAGGGTCTTTGGGCTGTGAGGGCGTGTTTTCTGTGGGGGTCTTGGAAGCTGTGAGGGTCTGGGGGCTGTGAGTTGGGGGCCATGAGTGTTGTGGGTGCTGAGAGGGTCTGGGCACTGAGTGGGTCTGGGGGCCATGAGGGTCTTGGGGGCTGAGAGGGTCTTGGGGACTATGAGGTTTTGGGGGCTGTGATTGTCTGGGGACTGAGAGGGTTTGGGGGCTGTGAGGATCTTGGGGTTATGATGGTTTGGGGGCTGAGATGATCTTAGGGGCTATCAGGGTCTTGTGAGCTGTTAGAGACTTGGGGCTATGAAGGTCATGGGGACTGCTAGGGTCGGGGCTGTGAGGGTGTTGGGGTCTATGAGTGTTTGGACTCTGAGAGTTTCTGGGGCCTGTGAGGTTCTTGGTGCCTGTGAGGGTCTTGGGGCTGAGAGGGTTGCGGGCTATGAGGATCTTGTGTGCTATGAGGATCTTGTGGGCTGAGAGCGTCTGGGGACTATGAGGGTCTTGGAGGCTCAGAGAGTCTGGGGGCTCTGAGGTTCTAGGTGTTGTGATGGTCTGGGGCTGTGAGTGTCTGTGATGTTCCGGGGGCTGAGAGGTTCTCGGGTCTGTGAGGGCTTGGGGGCTGAGAGATTCTAATGACTGTGAATCTGCAAGTTGTGAATAGGGGGACTGTGAGGGTCTGGTGGTGTGAGGGTCTGGGGCCTGTGAGGTTTGGGAGTTGTGATTGTGGGGTTGTGAGGGTCTCGGTGCTGTGTGGGTCTGGGGACCTATGAGTTGGAGCTGTGATTTGCGGGAACGGGTTAGGTGGCTGTGAGGTGAGGGCTTTGGATTGGGGGCCTGTGAGTTTGGTGTTGTGGGTTTGGGGGGGCTTTTGGTTTATGGGTCTGTGGGTTTGGGAGGCTGTGAGATTTAGGGGCTGTGGGTTTTGGGGCTGTGGGTTTTGGGGTTGTGGATTTGGGGGGTTGTGGGTTGGAGGGTTATGGGTTTGTGGGCTGTGGGTTTTGTGGACTGGTGTTTAGGGGCTGTGGGTTTTGGTGCTGTTTTGGGGTGTAGGTTTGAGGTACTGTGGTTTTGGGTGGCAGTGGGTTTGTGGGTCTGTGGTTTTTAGCGTCTGTGGGCTGGGGGCTATGGGTTTGGGAGGCTGTGTGTTTTGGAGGCTGTGGGTTTGTGGACTGTGTTTTTCAGTGGCTGTGGGTTGGGGGGCTTTGGGACACCTGGAGCATGGATTCCTGGGGGCCCGGGACCTGACATCTGGGGGAGGAGGGGGGCACCTGGGATGGGAGGTAACCTGGGGTCCCTGAGGACATCTGTGGCAGGGATCCCTGGGGGCCTGGAATTGGACATCTGCGGGTGTACGAGGGAGACCTGGGATTGTGGGAAACTTGGGGGTCCTGGATAGGGACACCTGGGACAGGGATTCCTGAGGGCCACTGAGGCTTCCTGGGAGGAGGCTGGGAAGCTGGGCCTGGGGGTCAGTGAAACCTGCATTAGGGAACACCTGGAGGGACACCTGAGGGCAGGGAAACCTAGGGGTCTGGAGGCCCAGAATAAACCTTGGGGGTGGACACTTGCGGCCTCACCAGAGCCCATCCTGGGAAGATTTGCGCTGCAGCACCGCCACCTGGTGGCCCCTGCCAGCAGTGCAGCCTCCCTGCAGCTGGCACCCTCAAGGCCGCCTGCCCTCTGGACCTGGCCCCAAGTGACAGTGGTGCCCAGAGGCCCAACACCGTGTTCCCGAGGTCTGGAGGACAACAGGACTCCCAGTCTGTACTGAGTCTGCTGATAGTGAACACGTGCGTCCGGTGCTGGCCTGACCCTGGCTTGTGGGGGTCTCAGTGGCTCTATGGGCAGGAAGCCCTGGACCTGGAGTCAAATACCACTCAACTGTGCAGGACAGGAAGCAGGAGGAGGGTGTGCTGCAGGGACACCTGGGGGGCTCCAGATGAGGAGGCTGCCTGGGATGCTGCAGGGACACCTGAGGGGCCCCAGAGGAGGAGGGGCCCTGAGGGTGTTTAGGAGCCTGGGGTGCTGAGAGGAGGAGGGGGCCTGAGGCTATTCATGGGCCCCCTCCAGTTGTTGGGGACCGCGAGATCAGGCTGGTACCCTGGAACTGCCCCCTGGTCAGGCTGGGACGCTGGAAATGCCCCCTTTCAGGCTGGGTCCCCTGAAATGCCCCTCAGTCAGGCTGGGACCCTGAAACTGACACCTGGTCAGGTGGGGACCCCAGGATCTGCCCCCTCTGTTAGGCTGGGACCCTGAGATCTGCCCCTCGGTCAGGCTGGGACCCCGAGATCTGCAGCCTGGGTCAGGCTGGGACCCCGAGAACTGCCCCTGGGTTAGGCTGGGACCCCAAGATCTGCTCCCTGGTCAGGCTGGGTCCCCTTTAAGGGGGGCCGCTGGGGCCCTGGAACTGACCCCTGTGTCTGGCGTGACTGAGCAACACCCACCAACACTGAGGTTTCCCTCCCCGCAGTTTCAGCAACCCAAGTAACATGTCCCTGGTGAAGGACAAAGTGCACCAGCTGCTGAAAGGCTATGACATCCGCCTGTGGCCAGACTTCGGAGGTGAGGTTGCTGGGTGTAGAGGGTGCGAGGTGCCGGAGTGGTGAGGGGTACAGAAGTGGGGGGTGCATGGGAGGTGAAGGGGTGGAGGTGAGGGGCTGCAGGTGTGAGGAGGTGAGAACGTGGGGCTGTAGATGAGGGGGTACAGGTGAGGGGGTGCAGGGAATAGAAGGTAGGGATGCAGGTGAGGGGTTGCAGGGGTAGGAGGTGGAGTGCAGGTTAGGGGGTGCAGGGTCCCGGGGGAGGGGTGAAGGTGCAGGTGAGGGTGAATGGTGTCCAGCCCTGTGAGTGTCCTGCAGGGTCTGGGCTGTGAACGTCACCTCCAGCACTGGTGCTGCACTGGGTCCCTGGTGGCTGACTGCGCCCTGCTCCCTGAAACACCCCAAGTTCCTGGGTGCTGCCCGCCCAGCGCACTTCCAGCCTATGGCCCAAGTCTGAGTGACCTGTGTGCAGTGTCCAGTCCAGAACAAGGTGGGAGGGCGCTGCCTGAGACAAGTGGGGAGACCTGTGTCCTGTGGTCTGGAGAAGTGCTGTGTCCACCCCAGGGCCCAGTGGGTAAGGTGCTATAAACTCAGCTTCCAATGGGGAGGGCCCTGTCCACTCGGGGCCCCAGTGTGGAGTTTCCACTGCAGGATCCACTGTGGATTTCCTGTCCACCTCAGTGTCCAGTGGAGTGTTTTTGTCCACCCCAGCATCCAGTGGGAGTTCCTGTCCACCTCACTGTCCAATGGGAAGTGTCCTGTCCACTGCAGCATCCAATGGGGAGTTTCTCTCCACTGCAGCATGCAATGAGTGTTCCTGTCCACCTCACTGTCCAGTGGGGAGGGTTCTGTCCATTGCAGCATCCAGTGGGGAGGCCCCTGTTGTGGAGGAGCTGGGGGCTGCAAGTGGACCCTGGCCTGGGCTGGGCCCTCATTGCTGCCACCCACACTCAGTCCTGTGGTCACTGTTGCCCCACAGGCCTCCCCGTTGGCTGTCGGCATGAACATCGACATCTCCAGTATGGACATGGTGTCAGAGGTCAACATGGTGAGTGGGGTCGTGGGGGAGGGCTCTGTGGACAGATGGCGGCTAGGAGATTCAGGGGTCATGGGGGTCTTGGAGGTTGTGTTTGGGGGCTGTGAGTTGGGGACCATGAGGGTACTCAGGCAATGTGCTCCTCTGGGGCGCTCATCAGGCCACTCCTTGGGGTGCTCCACCTGGGGGCTGCTGGGGTGCTCTGCCCCGCCCCGCTGGTGAGCCTGGACATGCGCCACCCCCCTCCTGCCAGTGCTGCTGCAGGAGCTCAGCCTCAGGATGGGGGGGCACAGGTTGTAGGGGCTGTGGGCTCTGGCCCTTCGTGGTGCTGCTGCCTGGGTGTGCATGCAAAAGTGAGGGGCTTATCCTGCAAGCTGGCCGGTGGGCACGGGGCTGCCCTGGGGGGAGCTGGGCCGCAACAGCTGGCGGGACCCCGAGAATGGCTGCCCCCATAGGGCCCGGACACCTCTGTCTGCACCCGAGACCTGGGCAGGGACCCCGGAACTGCCCCCTCTGGCGGAGGACCCCGGAACTGCTCATTGGTCAGGCTGGGACCCGAGATCTGCCCCCTGGTCAGGCTGGGACTCCGAGATCTGTGGGGAGACCTTGTCCTATGGTCTGGAGAAGTGCTGTGTCCATCCCAGGGCCCAGTGGGCAGGGTGCTGTATACTCAGCTGCCAATAGAGAGGGCCCTGTCCACTCTGAGGCCCAGTGGGGAGTTTCTATCCACTGCAGCATCCAGTGGGGAGTTCCTGTCCACCTCAGTGTCCTGTGGGGAGTTTCTGTCCACGGCAGCATCCAGTGGGCGTTCCTGTCCACCTCACTGTCCAATGGGGAGGGTCCTGTCCACTGCAGCATCCGTTGGGGAGTTTCTGTCTACGGCAGCATCCAGTGGGAGTTACTGTCCACCTCAGTGTCCATCAGGGAGTTTCTGTCCACTGCAGTGTCCAGTGGGGAGTTCCTGTCGACCTCACTGTCCAGTGTGGAGGGTCCTTTTCACTGGAGCATCCAGTGGGGAGGCCCCTGTTGTGGAGGAGCTGGGGGCTGCAAGTGGACCCTGGCCTGGGCAGGGCCCTCAGGACTACCGCCCACACTCAGGCCTATGGTCACTATTGCCCCACAGGCCCCCCCGGTGGCTGTCGGCATGGACATCGACATCTCCAGTATCAACATGGTAACAGAGGTCAAAATGGTGAATGGGATCGTGGGGGAGGGGCCTGTGGTCAGATGGCAGCTAGGAGGGTCAGGGGTCGTGGGGGTCTTGGAAACTGTGAGGGTCTGGGGGCTGTGAGTTGGGGGGCATGTGGGTTTTGGTGGCTTAGAGGGTCCGGGGGCTGAGAGGGTCTGGAGGCTGAGAGGGTCTTGGGGGCTATGAGGGTCTTGGGGGCTTAGAGGGTCTGGGGCCTGAGAGGGTCTGGGGGCTATGAGGGTCTGGGGGCTGAGAGGATCTTGTGGGCTGTTAGAGACTTGGGGCTATGAGGGTCTTGGGGGCTGTTATGGTGGGGGCTGTGAGGGTCTTGGGGGCTATATGTGTCTGGGGTCTGAGAGGGTCTGGGGGCTGAGAGGTTCTGCAGGCTGTGAGGATCTTGGGGGCTGAGAGCATCTGGTGGCTATGAGGGTCTTGGAGGCTGTGAGGGTCTGGGGGCTGTGAGGGTCTGGGGCTGTGAGGGCCTGTGGGCTGAGAGGATATGTGGCCTGTGAATCTGCAGGTTGTGAATAGGGTGCTGTGAGGGTCTGTTGGCTGTGAGGGTCTGGGCCCTGTGAGGTTTGGGAGTTGTGATTGTGGGGTTGTGAGGGTCTCAGTGCTGTGTGGGTCTGGGGAACTATGAGTTGGAAGCTGTGAGTTGAGGGATCGAGTTTGGTGTCTGTGAGGTGAAGGCTGTGGATTGGGGGCCTGTGAGTTTGGGGGCTGTGGGTGTGGGCGGCTGTGGGTTTATGGGCCTGTGTGTTTGAATAGCTGTGTGTTGGGAGGCTGTGTGTTGGGGGTTGCAGGTTTGGGGGTTGTGGGTTTGGAGGGCTGTGGGTTTGGGTGTTATGTGTTGTGGGGCTGTGGGTTTGGGGTTTGGAGTTTGTGGTTTCGGGGGGCTGTGGCTTTGGGCCTTGGGGTTTGGGTTTTGGGTCTGAGTGTTTGCGTGTTGTGGTTTGGGGGGCTGTTGGTTAGGGAGTCTGTGGGTTTGGGGGTTGTGGGTTGGGGCCTGTGGGTTTGAGGGCTGTGGTCTTGGGGGGCTGTGGTTTGTTGGTTGTGGGTCGGGGATCTGTGGGTTTGGGGATGTTGTGGGTGTTGTGGGTTGGGGAGCTGTGGGTGTGGGTCTGTATTGGGTCTTGTGAGTTGGGGAGCTGTGGGTATGGGTCTGTATTGGGTGTTGTGGGTGGGGGTGCTGTTGGTGGGCTGTGGGTTGGGGGCTGTGGTTTTGGGGTTGTGGTTTGGGGGGCTGTGGGTTTGTGGTTTTGGGGTTGTGGGGCTGTGTGTTTGGAGGCTATGGGTTTGGGCAGCTGTGTTTGGGGAGCTGTGGGTTTTGGGGGCTGTGTTATGGGCTGTGGGTTTGTGGGTTGTGGCGCAGTTGGAGGGGGGCTGTGGGTTGGTTGGTTGTGGTTTGGGGTGCTGTTGGTTTGGAGGTTGTGGGTTTGGGGGCTGTGTATTTGGTGACTGCAAGGTGTTGGCTGTTGGTTTGAGGTGCTCTGAGGACCTGGTCCTGATACCCCCCCCCCCCAATCCAGTTTTGAAAGCATTGGGCCCGGATTCTGAAGGATGACCCTCAGGACATTAGGTTTGAAAGGTCTTCTCATGGTGGGCTTGATGTCCTGGCTGTGCAGTGTCTGTGGGGGCCACATCACAGATGGGTAGCAGTGGGGACATTGTGGCCTGGAGTGATGAGGGCGGGCATCTGGGGAGCTGGGGTCTGGGTTAAGGACCTGCAGTGATGGGGGATCTGGGGGAGTGGGGACCTGGAGGGGTCGAGGTCTTGTTGTGATATGGGAGTGGATCTGTGGGCAGGGGTCTGTATTCCAAGACCTGAAGATGGAGGAGTAGGGTTCTGGGGTGAAGGGAATCTGGGGATCTCAGTGATGGGGTTGGGGGTCTGGGGGTTGATGACTTGGAGTGATGGGGGCAGGGGTCTGGGGGTCAAGGTCCTTGAGTGATGTAGGCGGGAGTCTGGGGGTCGAGGTCCTGGTGTGATGTGGGTGGGGGTCTGGGGGGCTCAGACCTGGTGTGATGTGGGCAGGGGTCTTGGGGGCAGGGGTCTGGGTTACATGATCTGGATATATGAGGGCCGGGGGTCTGGGGTGAAGATTTGGGGACTATGACCTGTAAATATGGGAGCTGGTATATGAGGGCCAGGGACCTGGGGGTCAAGGACCTGGAATATTGGGGCCCGGGGGTCTGGGGGTCTTTGACTGGGCCTGTGGCTGGGCGCTGGGCCCACCTCTGAGGTTTTCTTTATAGCATCGCCACCTGCTGGCTGGTCAGGCACTGCATCCTCTTGCCCACCCCTCTGTGGGTGGTAGACACCTGGGTGACCAGAGGGGTGACAGTTGGATGACTGGGCAGCTGCGGACTTCTGGGTCCTGGCGGCAGGTACACCTAGGGCAGGGGACTTATGGGGGCCTGGGGGTGGGGCCCTCGCGGGCAGAACCAGGACACCTGGGTGTCTGTGGTTGGGGACACCTGGGAGACACAGGGCTGGGACACATTGGGTGGCAATGTGTGGCAGACAGGGGACACCTGGGGTGGGGGGAAACAGGGGGCCCATGGCATGGACACCTGGGGTGGGGAGAGACCTGGAGGCCTGGACCAGACATCTTGGGGCAGACGGGAGGGGCACCTGGGGTGGGGGGAAACCTGGGGGCCAGGGTATGATACACCTGGGGCGGGGAGAGACCTGGGGCCCTGGGACTCCACATCTAGGGGAAGAAGGGGTGGGGGCACCACCTTGGGTGGGAGGAAACCTGGGGGCACCGGGGAAACGGGCCTGGGGCAACTGGGGTCCCGGGGGACCCCTGGTGCGGGGATTCCTGGGGCTTTGGGCCTGGACATCTGGGGGTAGTTGGGGGACACCTGGGGTGGGGAGACCTGGGGGCCTGCGGTGGGGACACCTGGGACAGGGATCCCTGAGGGCCTCTGAGGCCTCCTAGGAGGATGCTGGGAAGCTGGGCCTGGGGGTCAGGGAAACCTGCAGTAGGGAACACCTGGAGGGACACCTGAGGGCAGGGACACCTAGGGGTCTGGAGGCCCAGAATAAACCTTGGGGGTGGACACTTGCAGCCCCACCAGAGCCCATCCTGGGAAGGTTTTCTCTGCAGCAACGCCACCTGGTGGTCTCTGCAGGCAGTGCAGCCACCCTGCAGCTGCCAGCCCTTATGGCCGCCTGCCCTTTGCACCTGGCCCCAAGTGACAGTGGTGCCCAGAGGACCAACACCATGTCCCCGAGTTTGGAGGACAACAGGACTGCCAGTCTGTACTGAGTCAGTTGGGAGTGAACACTTGCATCCGGCTCTGCCCTGGCCCTGGCTTGTGGGGGTCTCAGTGGCTCTCTGGGCAGGAAGCCCTGGAGCTGGAGTCAAATGGCCACCAGGGACTCATTCTCAAGATCTTCCTGCACAGTCATCATGCACATTGTTCTCCAGCTCCCACTGATTCTGTGCTCAGAGAAACTAAGATGGAACTTTCAGAAAGCAAACTGGCGTCTGTTCAGTGATCTTAGCAACAAATCTATTCCTGCAATTCCAATTAACTCTATCCCCTCTGAAGACTCCTACAGGCGCTTCCGCCAAGCCATCGTCAAAGCAGCTTCCCAAGGCATTCCTCGTGGGAGACGTGCTAACTATACGCCTTGTCTTGATGCTGAATGCGAGCAACTACTAAAGCAGTATGATGAGTCGGGCGACCCAGATGTGGCTGACCATCTCACTGCCCCCCTGGATGCAGCACACCAAGCCCGCTGGCAACAACTCACGGAAAGTCTGAACTTCACCCACTCAAGTAGGAAGGCCTGGAAGCTTCTTCACAGACTGGGTGCCGGTAGCCAACCCCCTCCCGCCTCCCATCCTCCCGTCTCTCCAAACTCACTGGCTAGTCACCTAACTCAAGTTGGACGTGCTAAGATCGACCCAGTCTGGAAAAGAGAAATTTCCCACGCGTGGGACTCATCCCACATCCAGTTATCTTGTCCATCTCCAAAACTCTCTCCCTTTACACTGTCTGAACTGGAAGACGCTTTGAAGAGGGTTAAACCGGGAACAGCTGCTGGCTATGATAACATCACCCCAGAACTCATTCTTAACCTGGGTCCCGCGGCAAAGAAGTGGCTTGCTTCTTTCCTGTCCCACATCTTGGAATCTGAATCTATGCCCAAAGTTTGGCGTCGTGCGAAGATAATAGCGATTTTGAAACCAAAAAAAGACCCAACACTGGCTGCCAGCTATAGACCAATTTCTCTCCTCTCTGTGTGTTACAAACTCCTTGAGAGGCTGCTCCTGTCACGTATTTCTCCTCTTACAGAGAAATTCCTATCACCTGCCCAAGCTGGTTTCCATCCAGGAAGATCTACCTGTGAACAAGCCCTGGCCCTCTCAACTTACATTGAAAATGGATTCCAGCAGAATTTAAAGACGGGTGCTGTCTTTGTTGATCTCACAGCAGCCTATGACACGGTCTGGCACCGTGGTCTCCTAGTTAAGATCTCAAGATGCCTACCTCCATGGGTGGCCAACACTATATCGTTTCTTCTCCAAAACAGAAGATTCCGGGTGCATCTGGGTGACAAGTCTAGCAGATGGAGACTTGACTCAAGTGGCCTCCCCCAGGGCTCTGTTCTGGCTCCTATGCTATTTAATATTTACATCAATGACCTCCCAGAAACTTCTTCAAGGAAGTTCATCTACGCCAATGACATCTGCTGTGCAACTCAGGCATCAAAGTTCAACATCCTTGAGGAAACACTCACGAAAGACATGTCTCTGATATCTGATTACTGTAAAAAATGGCGACTAATCCCTAGCACTGCAAAAACAATATCATCTGTTTTCCATCTACACCATGCTTCGGCCTCATGTGAGCTTAATGTGCAGCTTGGCGATAAGAGAATCCGGCATGAAGCCCAGCCAGTCTATCTTGGTGTTACTCTCGATCGCACGCTGTCATTTCACAAACATCTCATAAAAACTGCAGCAAAGGTGGACGCGAGGAATCACATCATTGCAAGACTGGCCAGCTCCTCATGGGGCGCGAGCGCTTCCACACTATGATCATCATCTCTGGCATTATGCTATTCCACTGCAGAATACTGTGCCCCAGTATGGTTTCGTAGCCCCCATGTCCACTTGGTCGATTCCAAATTATATTCCTCCATGAGGATAATTTCTGGAACCATCCGTTCCACCCCGGTTCCATGGCTGCCAGTTCTTAGCAACATGGCCCTGCCAGATATTCATCGGGATGCGGCATCATCTTAGTTCATTTCCCACATCTACGCTCGACCGGACCTGCAAATATACGCGGATATCTTCGCCCACCCTATCCAACGCTTGACGTCTCGTCACCCAATCTGGTCCCCTACACCTACACTGAACTTCTCTGTTCCAGACTCTTGGAAACAGAGTTGGCAGTCAGCTGAGGTAAAGAACAAACACCTCATCACAGACCCCTGCAAGCATCAACCCGGCTTTGACCTAGCACGTTATGATTGGGCCCTCCTCAATCGCTATCGAACAGGCCATGACCGATGCGCTGCTATGTTCCATCACTGGGGAGCCAGAGACGACCCGAACTGCCCCTGCGGCTACAGACAGACTATGACCCACATAGTCAACGACTGCCACCTCTCCAGATTCAAAGGAGGTCTCAAAACTTTACATTAGGCTCAACCTGACTGGCTATGGAAGAAGGGCAAATGCTAGAAGAAGTCCCTGTCCCATGTCCTCTGGGGCGTTCCTCAGGGAATTCCTTAGGGTGCTCTGCCTGGGGGCTGCTGGGGTGCTCTGACCCACCCCACACCTACCTTGCAATTCCCTCCCCCCCACCCCAGAGCACCTGCACATGCGCTGCCCCCCATCCTCCAGTGTGGCTGCTGGGAGCTCAGCCACAGGATGGGTGGCGCGGGGCTCAGGGGCTGTGGGCTCTGGCCCTTCTGGTGCTGCTGGCCTTGGTGTGCGCACAGAGATACTTTTCCCAAAGCCGTGATGGGGGTCGCAGAGCTGCCCTGGTGGGAACTGCACCCCAGCAGCTGGAGGGACCCCGAGAATGGCCACCCCCATAGGGCCAGGACCCCTCCGTCTGCACCCCAGACAGGGTCGAGGCCCCAGAACTGCCCTCTCCAGCGAGGAGACCTGGGAACAGCCCCTAGGTCAGGCTGGGCCCCGAGATCTGCCCCCTCAGTCAGGCTGGGACCCCGAAATCTGCCTCCTCCAGCAGGCTGGGACCCTGGGATCTGCCACCTCGGTCAGGCTGGTACCCCAATATCTGCCCCCTCCAGTGGGCTGGGACCCTGAGATCTGCCCCTGGTCAGGCTGGAACACTGGAACTGATCCTGGTCAGGCTGGGACCCCAGAAATGCCCCCTGGTCACGCTGGGACCCTTGAACTGCCCCTCGGTCAGGCTGGGACCCTGAAACTGTCCCCTGGTCAGGCTGGGACCCTGAGATCTGTGATGGTGCAAGTGCTGGGTTTAGGGGGTAGGAGCTGGGGTGCACATGAGGGGTACATGGAGTAGGAGTTGAGGGTGCAGCTGAGGGGGTGCAGGGGGTAGGTGGTGAGGGTGCAGTTGAGGGGTGCAGGGGGTAGGAGGTGAGGGTTCAGTTGAGGGGGTGCAGGAGGTAGATGGTGAGGGTGCAGGTGAGGGAATGGATGGGGTAGGAGGTGGCAGTACAGGTGAGGGGTTTCAGGGGGTAGGAGGTGGAGTGCAGGTGAGAGGTGCAGGGAGTAGGAGGTGCGTTGCAGGTGAGGAGTTGCCGGGGGTAGGAGGTGGGTTGCAGGTAAGGGGGTGCAGTGGGAGTATTGAAGGTGCCGGTGAGGGTGAGTGGTGTCCAGCCCTGTGAGTGCCCTCCAGGGTCCGGGCTGTGAATGCCACCTCTAGCCCTGTGCTGCATTGGGTCCCTGGTGGCTGACTGTGCCCTGCTCCCTGAAACACCCAAGTTCCTGGGTGCTGTCTGTCCTGCACATTTCCTGCCTGAGACCCGAGTCTGAGTGATCTGTGCGCAGTGACCAGTCCAGAACAAGGAGGGAGGACACCTGTTAGTCCCAGTGCTGCCTCAGACAAGTGGGGAGACCTGTGTCCTGTGGTCTGGAGAAGTTCTGGGTCCACCCCAGGGCCCACTGGGCAGGGTGCTATACACTCAGCTTCCAATGGGGAGGGCCCTGTCCACTCTAGGGCCCAGTGGGGGCTTCCACTGCAGTGTCCAGTGGGGAGTTTCTGTCCATCCCAGCATCCACTGGGAATTCCTGTCTACCTCACTGTCCAGTGGGGAGGGTCCTGTCCACTCCATCATCCATTGGGGAGTTTCTGTCCACAGCAGCATCCAGTAGGGAGTTCCTGTCCACTTCACGGTCCAGTGGGGAGGGTCCTGTCCACTGTAGCATCCAATGTGGAGGCCCCTGTTGTGAAGGAGCTGGGGGCTGCAAGTGGATGCTGGCCTTGGCTGGGCCCTCATTGCTGCAGACCACACTCAGGCCTGTGGTCACTGCTGCTGCACAGGCCCCCCAGGTGGCTGTTGGCATGAGCATTTATATCACAAGTATTCACATAGTGTCAGAGGTCAACATGGTGAGTGGGATCGTGTGGGTTGGGCCTGTGGTCAGATGGCAGCTAGGAGAGTCAGGGGTCGTGGGGATCTTGGAAGCTCTGAGGGTCTGGGGGCTATGAGTTGGGGGCCATGAGTGTCTTGGTGGCTGACAGGGTCTGGGGGCTGAGAGGGTCTTGGGGGCTATGAGGGTCTTGTTGGCTGAGAGCTTCTGGGGGCTGTGAGGGTCTGGGGGTTGTGAGGGTCTGGGGGCTGTGGGGGAATGGGGAATGAGAGTGCCTGGGGGCTGTGAGGGTCTGGGGGCTGAGAGGGCCTGAGGGCTGTGAGCGTCACGTTGCTGAGAGGGTACTGGGGCTGAGACGGCCTGGGGGCTCTGAGGGTGTGGGGCCACTGAGGGTCTGGGGGCTGATAGGGCCTGTGGGCTGTGAGGGTCTGAGGGCTGTGAGGGTCTAAGGGCTGTGAGGGTCTGGGGGATGTGGGGGTCTTGAAAGCTGTGAGGGTCTGGGGCCTGTGAGCTGGGATCCATGAGTGTCTTGGTGGCTGAGAGGGTCTGGGTGCAGAGATGTTCTGGTGGCCTGTGTGTCTTGAGGGCTGCGAGGGAGTTGTGATTGTGGGGTTGTGAGGGTCTTGGTGCTGTGTGTGTCTGGGGAACTATGAGTTTTGAGCTGTGAGTTGGGGGAACGGTTTTGGTGGCTGTGAGGTGAGGGCTGTGGATTGGGGTGCTGTGGGATTGGGGTTGTGGGTTTGTGGGGCTGTTGGTTTATGGGTCTGTGGGTTTGGGGGGCTGTGGGATTCAGGATATGTTGGTTTGGGTGCTGTTCCTTTGGGGCTGTGGATGGGCGTGCTGTAGATTTCATGGCTGTGGGTTTGGGAGGTTGTGGGTTTGGGGGCTGTGTATTTATTTGTTGATTGCAAAGTGTTGGCTGTTGGTTTGAGGTGCTCTGAGGTCCTGGTCCTGATGAACCCCCCCATCCAGTTTTGAAAGCATTGAGCTTGGATTCAGAAGGACCCTCAGGTCATTGGGTTTGAAAGGTGTTCCTCACAGTGGGCTTGGTGTCCTGGCTGTGTGTTGTCCTTGGGGGCTGGATCACAGATTGGTAGCACTGGGGACATGGTGGCTTGGAGTGATGAGGGTGGGGATCTGGGGAGATGGGGGTCTGGGGTCGAGGACCTGCAGTGATGGGGGATCTGGGGTAGTGGGGACCTGGAGGGGTCGAGGTCCTGTTGTGATGTGGGAGTGGATCTGGGGGCAGGGGTCTGGATTCCAAGACCTGGAGATGGAGGAGTGGGGGTCTGGAGTGAAGGGAATCTGTGGGCCTCAGTGATGGGGTTGGGGGTCTGGGGGTTGAAGACTGGAGTGATGGGGGCAGGGGTCTGGGGGTTGAGGTCCTGGTGTGATGTGGTTGGGGGTCTGGGGGGCACAGACATGGTGTGATGTGGGCGGGGGGTCTCGGGGGCAGGGGTCTTGGTTCTATGATCTGGATATATATGGGGTAGGGGTCTGGGGTGAAAGAGATCTTGGGTCTATGACCCAGAGATATGGGGGCTGGGATATGAGGGCCAGGTTCCTGGGGATCGAAGATCTGGACTGATGGGGGCCGGGGTTCTGGGGGCTTTGACTGGGCCTGTGGCTGGGTGCTGGGCCCACCTCAGAGGTTTGCTTTACAGCATCGCCACCTGCTGGCTGGTCAGGCACTGTAGCCTCTTGCCCGCCCTTCTGTGGGGGGCAGACAACTGGGTGACCAGAGGGGCTACAGTGGGTGACTGGGCGGCTGCTGACATCTGGGGCCCGGTGGTGGGGACACCTAGGGCAGGGGACTTTTGGGGACCTGGTGACGGGGCCCTCTGGGGGCAGAACCTGGACACCTGAGTGACTAGCTGGGGACACCTGTGAACCCTGTGGCAGGGACACATGTGGTGGGGATACACCTGGGAGCCCAGCGGCAGGGACATCTGGGGCTAGAAGACACCTGGGTGCCTGAGACCAGACATCTGGGGCCGGACAGGGGACACCTGGGTTGGGGACACACCTGGGGGCCCGGTGCAGCGTCATCTGGGGCACAGATTCCTGGGGGCCTGGGACAGGTCATCTGAGGACAGATGGAGGGTAACTAGGGTGGGGGGAAACCTGGGGACCCGGGCGGGGACACCTGGATCAGAGAGAGATCTGGGGACCCAAGACCGGACTTCTATCACCAGACAGGGGGAGGGGGCACCTGGGGTGGGAGGAAACCTGGGGGCCCGGGTGGAAACCTGGGTTGGGGATTCCTGGGGGCCTGGGACTGGACATCTGGTGGTGGACAGGACACCTGGGGTGGGGGGAACCTGGGGGCCCGGAGTGGGGACACCTGGAACAGGGATTCCTGAGGGTCACTGAGGCCTCCTGGGAGGAGGCTGGGAAGCTGGGCCTGTGGGTCAGGGAAATCTGCAGTAGGGAACACCTAGAGTAACACCTGAAGGCAGGGATGCCTAGGGTCTGGAGGCCCAGAATAAACCTTGGGGGTGGACACTTGCGGCCCCACCAGAGCCCATTCTGGGAAGATTTGTGCTGCAGCTGCTCCACCTTGTGGCCTCTGCAGGCAGTGCAGCCACCCTGCAGCTGGCAGCCCTCATGGCCGCCTGCCCTCTGGACCTGACCCAAGTGACAGTGGTGCCCAGAGGCCCCATACCGTGTCCCCTAGTTCTGGAGGACAACGGGACTGCCAGTCTGCTGATAGTGAACAAGTGAACCGGTGCTGGCCGGGCCCTGGCTCGTGGGGGGTCTCAGTGGCTCTATGGGCAGGAAGCCCTGGACCTGGAGTCAAATGGCCACCAGGGACTCAGCTTTGCAGGACAGGAAGCAGGAGGAGGGGGTGCTGCAGGGTCACCTGGGGGGCTCCAGAGATGGAGGGTGCCTGGGGTGCTGCAGGGACATCTGGGGGGCTCCAAAGGAGAAGAGGCCCTGAGGGTGTTCAGGGGCCTGGGGTGCTGAGAGGAGGAGGAAGGGGCCTGAGGGTGTTCAGGGGCCTGAGGTGTTGAGGGGAGGAGGAGGTCTTAGGGTGTCCAGGGGCCTGGGGTACTGCGAGGTGGAGGAGGCTTGGGGGTGTTTAGAGGCTTGGGGTGCTGAGGGGAGGAGGGGGCCTAAGGGTGTTTAGGGGCCTGTGGTGCTGAGGGACACAAGGGGTTGGGAGATACCTGGGGGCCGAGGGGCAGGGACATTTGGGGCAGGAAGATACCTGGGGCCCTGGGACCGGACATCTGGGTCCTGAGGAGGGACACCTGGATTGGGGACACACCTGTGAGGGACTTGGGCACTATGAGTGTTTGTGGTCTGAGAGGGTCTGGTGGCTGTGAGGTCTTGGGGGATATGAGAGTCTGGGGTCTGAGAGGGTCTGGGGGCTGTGAATCTGCAGGTTATGAGTAGCGGGGTTGTGTGCGTCTGTGGGCTGTGAGGGTCTGTGGCCTGTGAGGTTTGGGAATTGTGATTGTGGGGTTGTGAGGGTCTCTGTTCTGTGTGGATCTGGGGAACTTAGAGTTGGGAGCTGTGAATTGGGGGAATGGGTTTGGTGGCTGTGAGGTGAGGGCTGTGGATTTTGTGCTTTGGGTTTGGAGTTGTGGGTTTGGGGGCCTTTGCTTTACGGGTCTGTGGGCTTGGGGGGGCTGTGGGATTTAGGGGCTGTGGGTTTGAGGGCTGTTGGTTTAGAGGGTTGTGGGTTTGGTGGCTGTGGGTTTTGGGACTGTGGGTTTGGGGGGCTTTGGTTGGGGGGTTATGGGTTTGTGGGCTGTGGGTTTGTGGGCTGTGGGTTTGTGGGGCTGTGGGTTTGTGGGCTGTGGTGTTTATGGGTTGTGGGTTTAGGGGCTGTGCGTTTGGGGGTGTAGGTTTGGGGGACCTGGGTTTGGGTGGCTGTGTGTTTGTGGGTCTGTGGTTTTTAGGGGGTGTGGGCTGTGGGTCTATGGGTTTGGGGGGTTGTGGATTTGTGGCCTGTGGTTTTTAGTGTGTGTGGGTTGGGGGCTGTGGGCTTAGGAGGCTGTGGATTTTGGGGCTATGGTTTGGGGGGTGTGGGTTTAGGGGCCTGTGGGTTTTGGGGCTTTGTGTTTGTGGGCTGTGGGTTTGGGGGCTGTTGTTTGGGGGTTTTGGTTGTTGGGCTCTGGCTGTGGGTTATATTGTGTGTTGTGGGTTGGGGTACTGTTGGCCTGTGGGTTGGGGGGTTGTGGGTTGGGGGAACTGTGGGCTTGGAGTTTTTGGGTTGGGGGGGCTGTGGGATTGGGGGCTATGGGTTTGGGGGGCTTTGTGTTTGTGGTATGTGGGTTTGGGGAGCTGTGGGTTTTGGGGTTGTTGGTTTGTGGGCTGTGGCTCTGTGGGTTGTGGGCTGGGGCACTGTTGGTGGGGGGCCGTGGGTTGGGGTTTTGTGGTTTGGGGGCCTGTGGGTTTGGGGGGCTGTTGGTTTTGGGGTTGGGGCTTGGGTGGCTGTGGATTTGGGGGCTGTGTATTTGGTGATTGCAAGGTGGTGGTTGTTGGTTTGAGGTGCTCTGAGGCCCTGGTCCTGATGAACCCCCCTCCTACATCCTGTTTTGAAAGCACTGTGCCCGGATTCAGAAGGAACCTCAGGACATTGGCTTTGAAAGGTCTTCCTCATGGTGGGCTTGGTGTCCTGGCTGAGCAGTGTCCTTGGGGGCTGCATCACAGATGGGTAGCAGTGGGGACATAGTGGCCTCCAGTGATGAGGGAGGATCTGAGGAGCTGGGGGTCTGGGGTCGAGGACCTGCAGTGATAGGGGGTTCTGGGGGAGTGGGGACCTGGAGGGGTCGAGGTCCTGTTTTGATGTGGGAGTGGATCTGTGGGAAGGGTCTGGATTCCAAGACCTGGTGATGGAGGAGTAGGGGTCTGTTGTGAAGGGAATCTGGGGACCTCAGTGATGGGGTTGGGGGTCTGGGGGTTGAAGACTTGGAGTGATGGGGGCAGGGGTCTGGGGGTCAAGGTCCTTTAGTGATGTAGGCGGGGGTCTGGGAGTTGATGTCCTGGTGTGGTGTGGGTGGGGAACTGTGGGGCGCAGTCCTGGTGTGATGTGGGTGGGGGCTCGGGGGCAGGTGTCTGAGTTCCATGATCTGGCTATATGAGGGTTGGGTTTCTGGAGTGAATGAGATCTGGGGTTGATGACCCGGATTTATGGGGGCCAGGATCAGAGGGCCAGGGACCTGGAGGTCGAGGACCTGGACTGATGGGGCTCAGGGTTCTGGGGGCCGGGGTCTGGGGGCCTGGAATGATGTGGGCTGAGTGTCTGTGGGCTGTGACTGGGCCTGTGGCTGGGCGCTGGGCCCACCCTGGAGGTTAGCTTTACAACATCGCCACCTGCTGGCTGGTCGGGCACTGCAGTCTCTTGCCAGCCCCTCTGAGGGGGGAGACACCTGGGTGACTTAAGGAGCAACAGTTGGGTGACCAGGCGGCTGTGGATGTCTGGGGCTTGGGGGCGGGGACACCTAGGGAAGGGGAAGTTTGGGGGCCTCAGGGCGGAGCTTTCTGGGGGCAGAACCAGGACACCTGTGTGACTGTGGCTGGGGACACCTGGGAGCCCTGGGGCGGGGACACACAGGGTGCGGAGACACTTGGGGGCCTAGGGGTGGGGACATCTGGGGCAGGAAGACACCTGGGGGCCTAGGACCCGACATCGGGGACCAGAGGGGTGACAGCTGGGTTGGGGACACGCCTGGGGGCCCGGAGCTGGGACACCTGGAGCAAGGATTCCTGGGGGCCTGGGACCTATCATCTGGGGTCAGATGGGGGGACACCTGGGGTGGGGGGAAACCTGGTTGCCCGGGGCATGGACACCTGGGTCGGGGAGAGAACTGGAGGCCTGGGACCAGACATCGGGGGCTGACGGGGGAGCACCTGGGGTGGGGGGAAACCTGGGGGCCCTGGGTTGGGATACCTGGGGCAGGGAGATAGATACCTGGGGGCCTGACAGAGGACATCTAGGGGCAGACGGGGGGGCACCTGGGGTGGGGGGAATCCTAGGGCCCCGGGGCGGGGACACCTGGGGCTGGGATAGACGTGGGGGCCTGGGACCAGACATCTGGGCAAAGACAGGGGCCACCTAGGATGGGGGGAAACATTGGAGTCCAGCGGACACCTGGGGCAGGGATTCCTGGGGGCCTGGGACTGGACATCTGGGGATGGACAGAGGACACCTGGGGTGGTGGGAAACCTGGGGGCGCAGGGTGGGGACACCTGGGACAGGGATTCCTGAGGGCCGTTGAGGCCTTCTGGGAGGAGGCTGGGAAGCTGGGCCTGGGGGTCAGGGAAAACTGCAGTCGGGAACACCTGGAGGGACACCTGAGGGCAGGGAAGCCTGGTGGCCTCTGCAGGAAGTGCTGCCATCCTGCAGCTGGGGCCCTCATGGCTGCCCGCCCTCTATACCAGCCCCCAGGTAACAGTGGTGCCCAGAGACCCCACACCGTGTCCCTGAGATATGGAGGACAACAGGACTCCCAGTCTGTACTGGGTCTGCTGAGAGTGAACAGGTGCGTCCGGCGCAAGCCGTGCCCTGGCTGGTGGGGGTCTCAGTGGCTCTATGGGCAGGAAGCACTGGACCTGGAACCAAATGGCCAACAGGGACTCAGCTGTGAAGGACAGGAAACAGGATGAGGGGGTGCTGCAGGGACACATGGGGGGCTCCAGAGAGGAGGTGGCCTGGGGTGCTGCAGCGACACTTGAGTGCTCCAGAGGAGGAGGGGGCTTGAGGGTGTTCAGAATCATGGGGTGCTGAGGGGAGGAGGTGGCCAGAGAGTGTTCAGGTGCTTTGGTGCTGAGAGGAGGGCACCTGAAGGTGTTCAGGGGCCTGGGGTGCTGAGAGGAGGGGGTCTTAGGGTGTTCAGGGGCCTGGGGTGCTGAGAGGAGGGGGTCTTAGTGTGATCAGTGACCTGGGTTGCTGAGATGAGGAGACCTGAGGGTGTTCAGGGGCCTTGGGTGCTGAGAGGAGGAGGGGGCCTGAAGGTGTTCAGAGGTCGGGGTCCTGAGTAGAGGAGAAGGCCTGAGGGTGTTCAGAGGCATGGGGTACTGAGGTGAGGAGGGGGGCTGAGGTTGTTGAGCAGCCAGGGGTGCTGAGAGGAGGGGGCCTGGGGTGTTCAGGGGCCTGGGGGCTGATGGGAGAGGGCCTGAGGGTGTTCAGGGGCCTGGGGTGCTTAGAGAAGGAGGAGGGGACCTGAGGGTGTTCAGGGGCCTGGGGTACTGAGGGAGGAGGAGGCCTGATGGTGTTCAGGGACCTGGGGTTCTGAGAGGAGGAGGAGGCCTCAGGGTGATGAGATACCTGGGTTGCTCAGAGGAGGAGGGAGCCTGAGGGTGTTCAGGAGCCTGGGTTGCTGAGGGAAGAGGGGGCCTGAGTTTGTTCAGGATCCTGGGGTGCTGAGAGGAGGGGACCTGAGGGTATTCAGGGGCCTGGGGTGCTGAGGGGAGGAGGGTGCCTGAGGGTGTTCTTGGGCCTGGGGTGCTGAGAGGAGCTGGGGGCCTGAGGGTGTTCAGGGGCCTGGGGTGCTCAGGGGAGGAGGGGTCCTGAGGGTGTTCTTGGGCCTGGGGTGCTGAGAGGAGCTGGGGGCCTGAGGGTGTTCAGGGGCCTGGAGTGCTCAGGGGAGGAGGGGTCCTGAGGGTGTTTAGGGGTCTGGTGTGCTGAGAGGAGCCTGAGGTTGTTCACACACTTGGGGTGCTGGGGGAGGAGGGGATCTAGGGTGTTCTGGGGCCTGGGGTGCTGAGAGGAGGAGGAGGCCTGAAGGTGATCAGAGGCCTGGGATGCTGTGAAGAGGAGGGGGCCTGAGGGTGTTCAGGGCCCTGTGGTGCTGAGAGAAGGAGACAGCCTGAGGGTGTTCAGGGGCCTGCTGTGCTGAGAGAAGAAGGGGGCCTGAGGGTGTTCAGGGGCCTGGGGAGCTGAGAGGAAGAGGGGCTTGATGGTGTTCAGAGGCCTAGGGTGCTGAGAGGAGGGGGCAGCCTGAGCTTGTTCAGAGGCCTGGGCTGCTGAGAGGAGGAGGGGCCTGAGGGTATTCAGGTGTCTGGAGTAATGAGGGAAGGAGGGTTCCTGAGGGTGTTCAGGGTCCTGGGGTGCTGAGGGTAGGTGGGTGCCCAGGTGCTTTGGGTGAAACAACAACAACAAAAAGGACAACAAAAGGGAAAAATAAATATACAAAAAATTAAAAAAATGGAAACACTGATAAGGCCATAGGATAAGAGGAGTACAATTCCACACCATTTTTTTTTAAACTTGCAGGGAGTAACATTCGCTCCCAGGTTCCTTTTTTAGTCATATAGACAGAGAGGAAGGTATACTATGTTATTAGAGTTTTCCCAGGTTCTGCGGAATCTCCTACCTAGCGTCAGTGCTCAAAGCTGGACTGTGCATGACAACATAAGTACTCTACCAGTGAGTTTTCCTTATAATTTTTAGAGTCCTATTCAAATTTTATTTGTTTTATTGCACTTCTTTAAAACTGGGAGGAAAAGAGATAATTTCCTGTCTCTCTTCCTGAACTTTGCCTCTATTAGCAATTTTTTAAAATTTTAATACCTTGTTGTAACTATTACTAAAATATAGGTAAAGACAAATCAATAAATGACAGTGCCTGTTGAGAACCAGGAATATAAAGGGGGGTGTTCAAAAGCTAATTGATTTTTAATGTCCTAAATGCGAACTGAAATCAATACCATTGTAATGTTTACTTTTTAAACGAAATACTATACCACAGAAAACTGCATACATAAATATTATATACCACTAACTACTAAATGTAAGTAAAAACTATACATTCTATTATTCACTTAAAAAGTAACAATTCTTTTTTTTATACTTACAGTCTCAGTCTATGTGAAATAAGCATCTGTAATATATGCATACAATTTTATTAATAACTCAAAGCACTCATACAGGGGTCAGGTAGTGTTTATGCATCAGTGTGCGTGAGGTCCTAGTTGCCATCATTCATACCACATGGGAGCACCATGGACAAAACCAAAGGGGAAATTATGGGTCTTGGGTCAGTACTTGGAATTTATCCCTTCCTTTCTCTCTGTTTCTCCCTCTAAGGATTAAAAAAAAGACTAGACAATTGAAGTCACCCTGTATAGATACTTAGGTTCATTCTTTGCCAAGATATACAAAATAAATAAATAAATAAATAGACTCAAGAACACTTAGGACTTGCAAAGTACTGAAGTAATAAATTTTTCTCACCTCTCAGCTACTGGAAACCATAATTTAAGAGTATGAGAGGAAAGCAGATGAAGCAGTGAAACAATATTTACAATAAATACAATCTTTAACACTAGAGTTAGTAATTAGGTTTTCATGTACTTATTTGTTTCTTCTCACTAGTCGTGGTTTTATTTCCTTTTTTAAAAATCATGATGGTACTGGAAATGGCAAAGTAGATAAAGTGTTGGACTCTCAAGAATGAGGTCCTGAGTCTGATCCCTGGAAATACATGCACCAAAGTGAGTGGTGTCGGGTTTTTCTCTCCTCTTCTCCTCCTCCTATTACTCCTCCTTCTCCTCCTTTTACTCCTCCTCCTCTTCTTTTTCCTTCGTTTCCTCCTCCTCTTTCTCCTCTTCCTTCTTGTCCTCCTATTTATCCTTCTCCTCCACCTCTTCCTCCTCATCTTCTTCCTCCTCTTTCTCCTTCTCTCTTCCTCCTTCTGCTTATCTACCGCTATCTCATAAATAAATAAAAATCAATAGAAACTAAATGAAATAGTTTAATTCAGGTTATCTACATAGACAAATATATGAGAACACATATGTGTATACTTATGTATAAATGCATTTCTGTAATTGACATATATGACATCAAATAACAGTGATATCTAGAAATCCATTGTCCAAACTTAGGCTGTTCTTTTTAAAATGCTTAACACATTTGACTATATTGCAAATACTATTACAAAATGTTTTCATCTTTTTCATAAAAAATCATCTGCATATGGTGGGAGGCAACACATCCAGTTGAGTATGGATACTACCATGCACCAGGACCTGGATTCAAGCCTCTGGTCACCACCTGCAGGAGGGAAGCTTCAGAAGTAGTGAAGTATCACTACTGGTGTCTCTCTTTCCTTGTGTCACCCTATCTTCTCCCTTCTCAGTTTTTCTCTGTCTTATCAAATAAGGGGGGGGCTGCTGGAAGCTGCTGGAAGTGGTGGATTCCTTGTGAAGACACAGGCCTTCATTGATAACCATGGTGGAAATAAATGAATAAATAAATACAAAACCCCAAGTTAAATAATCTTGACTATTTCTATTTTAAAAAAATCAAATGTGCTTATGTGTAGGTGGCACTGAGTATGAGTAACGTAAAAAATGTTCTTTAACTAGTAAAGTAAACTCATTAGAAAATCTATCAAATAATTAAGTAACTAAAAAAGAGACAGTTGGGAGACAGAGAGGGAGAGAGACATAGAGACACTTACAACACTGCCTCACCTCTTGCAAAGCTTTCCCCCTGCAGGTGGGGACTGTGACTCTTACCTGTGACCTTGGACATTATAACAAGTGCACTCAAACAGGTGCACCACTACCCAGCCCCTAAATCAGAATTTATAAGTGGCAGGATCATTTTATAGTGAATGAAAAAAGTAAGTTGAAGAAAGACAAATTTGTAAAGTTGTGTGACCTTTAAGTTCTTGAACTATATGTAAGCACATACCTGTGAAATTAGAAAAACACCTGAAAACTAGATGTTGGGACAAATGAACATAGTTGACTGAGTCAATAAGCATTTCTTCGCAAAAGTAAATTATGGTTTTGCTCTGCTTCCTATCTTAACTCTTTTTCAGCCACCAGGTTCCAGATGATACTGTGATGTCAACGGGACTTCCAGGGCAGAAGACCCCTCCATGTGTCCTGGAGCCCCACCTCTCCAGATCCCTGCCCCACTAGGTAAAGAGAGAGACAGGCAAGAAGTATGGATATACCTCTCAATGCCCATATTCAATGGGGAAGCAATTAAAGAAGCCAGACCTTCCACCTTCTGCACCCCATAATGAGAGAAAAAGCCACCTCAGAATAGCAATGAGGAGGAAAAAACTTTAAACAAATGTGAGAGAAAAAAATGAAGTAGATGTCAAAATTAATAATTAAAAAGAGGTGTCAGGGGAGTCGGGCTGTAGACAGCGGGTTAAGCACAGGTGGTGCGAAGTGCAAGGGCCGGCTTAAGGATCCTGGTTCTAGACCCCGGCTCTTCTCCTGCAGGGGAGTATCTTCACAGGTGGTGAAGCAGGTCTGCAGGTGTCTATCCTCCTCTCCCCCTCTCTGTCTTCTGCTCCTATCTCCATTTCTCTCTGTCCGATCCAGCAACAACAACAGCAATAACAACAACAATAAAAACAACAGCAAGGGCAACAAAAGGGAATAAATAAAATTAAAAAGTTAAAAAATTAAAAAAAAAAAAGAGGTGTCAGTAGTCAGGTGGCAGGTCACCAAGGGCAACACCAGGGGGCAGCTGAAGTGTGGGCTGTGGGGGACTCTGCAGTGCAGCTCCAGCTCCTGGCTCTGCTCTGCTCCTCTCCCGCCAGGTGTCCTGCCCCTCAGTCCACATGCTTGAGGGCTGCCATCTCTCTAGCTTTGGGGCGACAGCAGCGGGGAGTCCATGGCTCTGTGGGGAAGCTCAGCTGGGGCGGGCCGCTCCTAGGGGCCATGGATACCCACCCTGGGCCATGGGCGTCCCTCAGGCCAGGGCCAGGCCTTGCCACACCAGCTCAGGGCTCATGGGGCAAGGAGGGGAAGGGGGCGCGCAGGGCGAAGGGCCCGGTCTGGAGGGAGCACAGCGCCTAGGGCGGCATGCACAGGGACAGGCAGAGCAGGAAGTCCACCACCAGCCACTCCGCTGCGCCCACAGCTCACAGGCCTGCAGGCAGCAGGCTGCTGCTACTGGGGTGCCCGCACCGCCGCCCCCCCCATCACCCACAAGAAGCCCTGCCTGAAGTCAAGCACATAGGCCATCCGCTGTTTCAGGTGAACCAGCAGGAAGACGAGGTGCTAGCGACAGCGGGCCCTGGCTGCGAGCCCAGTGCCCCCAGCACCAGATGCCAGAGCAGGAGCAACAGCCTCCAGCCAATCTCTCCATGGCCCACTGCAGCGCCCTACCAAAGCAGGATGGAGGAAGGCGGGCCAGGGCTGCTCAGGGTGAGGCGCCTGACTCCCAGGCACCCAGAAAAGATGGTTGCTCAGTCCATGCGCTGCTCCCAGCCCCGGCTGGGTCACCAACAGTAAGTTCTTAATAATGTTTTCTATATTCTAATCAAATGCTGCCTATATAATAAATAAATATTTTAAAATGTTTAATACTTATAAATATAATTTATATTTAATTATTTATTATAATTATATTTAAATATTATGAATAGTATATGTATAATTAATATTTATTCATATTAATGTCTAATATTTATAAATATTGTAAATATAATTTCCACATAGTCATGTAATCTTTTCCAAATAGTCTACCTAATAGTAAGTTTTTGAAGATTTTAATATAGTTGATAAGATAAAAATTGAGAAGGAAGGGGAAGTGGAAAGGAAGAGATAAATAAATCCTTGAAGCACTGCTTGTCATTGTTCCTCCCCTGTAGATAGGGACTGGGGGGCTTGAACCTAGCTCTTTGTGTATAGTAATAGTAAGTTTGTTCAACCTACAATAGTTAACCAACACTAGTTAATTAACAATAACACTAGTTAATTAACAGCACTAGTTAATTAACAGTAGTTAACCAACAATACTTAATTCTGATGGTAGCTATTACATATATATATATATATATATATATATATATAATATATGTATATTCAGGGAATAGTTTAAGTAAGAATATCAGCTTTGGGTGTTGATGGTAGGACTGTAGTCTTTTCCTTGAGTGTCTCAGGAGGGTGTATTCCCACTTCTTTGGTTTACCAAACCAGTGTATTAATATTTGTACTACAAAGACTCTTCATTTAAGTATATAGTTTTCGATAAGGCCAATTAAAGGTATTAAGATAAGACTAGAAAAGAAGTAATAAATTGAAGCTAGTTGGCCAATAATGATGTATGGGTCTTCTACAGGTTGGCTTAATTCAGGTAAGAATTAATAGGTCTGATACTAGTAGTCAGAAAACACATTGACTTATAGGTCAAAATGCTATACTTCGTTGTTTTGAAGTATGTAGGGAAGGTATAATACATTAAAAAGATAAATATGAATAATGCTAAAGCACCCCCTAATTTGTTGGGGATTGATGGAAGCATTGCATATGCAAATAGAAAATATCACTCAGGTTTTATGTGTGGGGGTGTATTTAAGGAATTAGTGGGGGTATAATTGTCCGGATCACCTAAAAGATCTGGGGAAAATAATGCTAATGTTATTAAAACGAAGATTAATGAGGCTAATCCTAGAATATCTTTTATAGTATAATAAGGGTGAAATGGAATTTTGTCAAATTCTGAAATAATTCCTGTAGGGTTATTAGAACCAGTTTCATGAAGGAATAATAAGTGGATTAGTATGAGGGCAGTAATAATAAATGGGAGAATAAAGTGAAAAGCAAAAAAACGGGTTACAGTAGCTTTATCTACTGAAAATGCTCCTCAAATTCATTGTACTAGATCTGTTCCAATATAAAGAATAGCATATAATAAATTTCTAATGACTGTAGGTCCAAAAAAGGATATTTGTCCTCATGGTAAAATGTAACCCATGAAAGCTGTAGCTATAGTAGCGATTAACAAAATAACTCTGATATTTCATGTTTTTGTAAATATATAGGAACCATAATAAAGACCTCGACCAATATGTAAGAAAAGACAGATTAAAAAAATACGGAAGCCCCATTAGCATGAATATAGCGGTTTAATCAACCATAATTTACGTGTCAACATATATGGGTGACTGATGAAAATGCTGTTAGTGTATATGATGTATAGTGTATAGCTAGAAATAAGCGTGTAGTAATTTGAATAATTAGACATAAGCCTAGTAAAGAACTGAAATTCCATCAAGAAGAGATATTTGATGGGGTTGGTAAATAAATGAAAGAATTATTACGAATTTTATTAGTGGGTGAGTTTTTATTAGATTTAGCATTATATTCTTTTTAAATCTATTTATATATTCCTTTTGTTGCCCTTGTTGTTTTGTTGTTGTAATTATTATTGATGTCATTGTTGTTGGATAGGACAGAGAGAAATTGAGAGAGGAGGGGAAGACAGAGAGGGGGAGAGAAAGACAGACACCTGCAGACCTGCTTCACCGCCTGTGAAGTGACTCCCCTTCAGGTGGGGAGACGGGGGTTCGAAATGGTATCCTTCCGCTGGTCCTTGTGTTTAGCGCCACCTGCGCTTAACCTGCTGTACTACCGCCCAACTCCCGGCATTATATTTTTGTAGTTAATTACAACAATGGTTTTTCATATCATATGTCATGAGATTACTATAGTGCAAGAATTATGATAATCTATTTAGTATTATTATTTAGTCTAATTTTTGTAATGGGATTCGTAGGATTTTCTTTTTTATTTAAGAAAGGCTAAATTGACAAAACCATAGGGTAGGAGGGGTACAACTCCACACAGTTCCCACCACCCAATCTCCATATCCCACCCACTCCACTGATAGCTTTCCCACTCTCTATCCCTCTGGGAGCATGGACCCAGGGTCATTGTGGGTTGTAGAAGGTGGAAGGTCTGGCTTCTGTAATTGCTTCCCCACTGAACATGGGTGTTGTCTGGTCGGTCCATACTCCCAGTCTGCCTCTCTCTTTCCCTAGTAGGGTGGGTCTTTGGGGAAGCAGAGTTCCAGGACACATTGGTGGGATCTTCAGTCCAGGGAAGCCTGGCCGGCATCCTGATGACATCTGCAACCTGGTGACTGAAAAGAGAGTTAACATACAAAGCCAAACAAATTGTTGAGCACTCATGGACCCAAAGCTTGGAATAGTGGAGAGGAAGTGTTAGGGGGATACTCACTGCAAACGCTAGTGTACTTCTGCTTTCAGGTATATATTTTGCAGTAGTTTATGGATACGTGTGGACATATGCTCTCTCTCACTGAAACTGGTGTATATCTAGGTTTTGGGACTTTGTAAGAAAGTGAACCACCTGAGATCGAATTAGAGAATACTATGAAAGGAAAGGTCTCACCCGAGTAATGAAGCTGAAGGGTGGTCATTGCACACGTGAAGTCTCTGGACACAGTCTGAAGTGAAGCATGTTTAGGTGGCAATCATTGTGTTGTTTAGATTGTGATCGACACATGCAATATTATTTGATACGGATTGGGAGAGGCATACGGGATAGTGGGCCCTATCCAAGGGTTCCAGGACTGGGGGAAGTAGAGGCTCTATAGTGGAGATGTGAGGTTCCTGCTGTCTTTGGTTTCAAAAACACAATCGATAGTTAATGTTATCATCACATTATTTGGTAATTGGGTTAACTTTGAAAAGTCATTTTGTTATGGTTTGCTGTACAGTACGCAGTATCTTGTATACAGCTGTGCTATTGGTTGCTTCTGATCTACCTGGTCTAGGCTTTTGAGAGAGTCTGCATATCACATACACAGCCTATATATTAAAAAGACTCAGTCTGTGTTTTAAAAAACTTCTAGACATACAATTAATTATCCCCCTCTCATATTAATTAACTAGTGATTTATATGACTACATTTTGCTAGGAGTGTACATAAACACCATTCCCACCATCAAAAGACTGTGACCCATCCCTCCCACCCACTCCCACCCCCCACTGTCCCATGAAGCTGCATGTCTACCCCTCACCACAGAGTTTTTACTTTGGTAAAAACACTTTCCCCACAGGGTCATATGTTCTACATATTAAAGGGCAGTCTGTCCTCAGGGAAGGCAAGTTGAATAGAGAGCACTTTGACAATTATAGAAGCCAGAACTCCCACCTTCTGCAACCCCAAAGAATTTTGGCCCATACTCCCAGAGGGTAAGTGATACGGGAAGTAAGCTAGAGGGTTCTGTACCCGCAGTCCACCAAAGCCCAAAGCATATGTCACCAGGAATCATATATATATATAACTGAAAGGGAGGAGAATCTGGAAAACACTAGAAAAGGAAAAAAAGGAAAGACACCTGAAAGTAGTAACAGGTGTAGTGGTGATTGAAAGAACAAGAAGGCAAGACCATTGGAAAGATGGGAAGAAAAAATACAGATGGAATTAAACATAGAAATAGAGGTAGACAGTTATAGAGTCAGGAGGTTCCTGTGACCTTGGGAGAACCACTGTAGTTTCCAGTTGAGGGAATGGGGACACGGAACTCTGGTGGTGGGAACGTTGTGGAATTATACCTCTGTTATCTTATTATTTTATTAATCAATATTAAAAAGAAGTTCAGGAACAATTAGCTGTAAGCAATAAAGGCCATGCTCTATATAGATGAAATAATGATCCTTTAAACATAGAGCAATGCTGCTGACAACACAAGTCCCCAATACACTGATGGAGAAAGACTTTAAGAAAATAAAAAAGAGAGAAAGAGCTAGGAAGTGGCACATCTGGTTAAGCACATGTATTACAGTGTGAAAAGACCCATGTTCAAGCCCCTGGTTCCCATCTGCAGGAGGCTGGGAGGCTATAATCTCTCTCTCTCTCCCACTCCTTCACCTTCCCCCTCCCCCCTCACTTTCTCTCCCCCCCTCTCTCTTTCTCTCCTTCTCTGCCATGAATGGTGGAAAATCCTACATATATGGGTCCCTGGTTCCACAAGAGGATCCATATCAGTTATCATATGGTGGCAGGTGCTCTGAAGAGAGAGAGATTATATTTAAAGAAGGGGATAGATGGAATGCTTTTTTCTCACTGTCATTTGGGATTCAGACCTTGACCTTGACTATTAGTATTTTTATTTTAAGATTGAATGAAACAGAGTCAGACAGAGGAAAAGACACAAAGGCAATGAAGTTTCTTCCATACTCAGACCTGTGTCATGCATGTTGAAGAAAGAATACATTCCCAGGTAAAGTACCTTTCCACCCAAGGATTGTTTTTTTTTTAATGTCTTAATATTATCTATCTATCTATCATCTATCTATCTATCTATCTATCTATCATCTATCTTATCTATCTCTCTATCATGTGTAGATATAAATATAAAGAGAGAGATAGAGCATAGTTCATTCTACACAGTGTTTGTAAGGGAACCCAGAACCTCAGGCCAGCAAGTCCTCTCGCTGCCTACTGAGCCACCCCCCCAGGCTGGACGTAGCCTCTCTTTACAGGGGATGCAGCTAGACCAGCAGGCAGAAAACCAAAGTCCCAGAGAAATGGGGGTGGAAGTCACAGCCATTTCTGGGAAAACCAGGGCTGGTCAGAGGGAAAAGTAGGACGAAAGGCCAGTAGAGACATTTGCTTCAGAAGTCAGGGATCCAGGTGTTGAGTGAGGGGAGCATGGCGGTAGCACAGCAAGTTAAGTGCACGTGGTGTGAAGCAAAAGGACCAGCATAAGGATCTACTGCCGGACTTCCTAATGCAATATATTTAAATAAAACACATAAGTACAATATAGACCTAACTGGAGTCATATTACAAAATCAATAGGAGTACCAGTGTAATAGCTCACTTGGATAGTGTGCTGCTCTGCTATGTGTATGACTCAGAATCAAGGCCAATCCCACCACACTGAAAGAAGGTTCAGTGTTATGGTTCTCCCCCCCTTTCTTTCTTTTTTTTTTATTTAAGAAAGTATTAATTAACAAAACCATAGGGTAGGAGGGGTACAATTCCCACCACCGATTCTCCATATCCCACCCCCTCCCCTGATAGCTTTCCCATTCTCTATCCCTCTGGGAGCATGGACCCAGGGTCATTGTGGGTTGCAGAAGGTAGAAGGTCTGGCTTCTGTAATTGCTTCTAAAAATACAATAGAAAATGTTACATAATAAGCATTTTTTTCTGAATGTAATGGTGGGTTTCAAAAGACTACTAGAGGTATAAAAGAGGTCAGTAAATAGAGGGGAAATGGAAATTCCTAACCTGGACAGTCTAAGAGTAAATCATCTAATATAGAAAAACAAACATCAATCCATTTAGATTTTTGTGAAATATCCAGATAGGCTATCATTTCAGCTCTAAATAATTTCATTCAGAAACAGGAAAAAAATGAATGAACTTAAGACTTTCCTGTATTTATCTTAATTTGTGAATGAAAAGGGGTTCATTTTCAGTCTTAACATATCAATATTTCATCACAATTTAGCAGCTAAATGATGGTGAAAGTAATCAATCTTCTCCAGGGGGTTGTTGTATTCTTCCTTTCTCCACTCTAATTGAGCCTTCAAGGATGTTCAGGAGACCTGCAGCCTCAGAAATCTGGGAGGTTGTTTGAAATGCAAGTCTAAACTGGATTGTTGAATAAAATCACACCTTATTTTTTGTTTTTGGCATCCAGGGTTATTGCTGGGGTTCAGTGCCTGCACCATGAATCCACTGCTCCTGGAGGTAATTTTCCCTTTTTGTTGCCCTTGTTGTGGTAGCCTTGTTGTGGTTATTATTGTTGTTATTGATGTCATTCATTGCTGGATAGGACAGAGAGAAATGGAGAGAGGGGGGAAGACAGAGAGGGGGAAAGAAAGACTGACACCTGCAGACCTGCTTCATTGCCTGTGAAGCGACTATCCTGCATGTGGAGAGCTGGGGGCTGGAAACAGGATCTTTAAGCTGGTCCTTGTGCTTTGGTTCCACTTGCGCTTAACTCTCTGTGCTAACACCTGACCCCCAAAATTACACCTTGTAGCATGATCCCAGTGGGATGATTCACAGATTAAATACACAGAAACACATTTTGTCCCAAAAAGTACTGTTTTACCTTTTTGATATGACATACTGCTTCATCTAGTCTTCTTGGTGGGCAATCAGGCGATACTACCTCTGACTATTTTGAATATGGTGCTGTGAACAAAAGGAGCATAAACACCTACTAATTTGTGTTTCCATCAGACGAATAGCATTGCTTGTTGCTGAGGACTTATTCTAATGCAGTCTCCGCCCCCAGGTTTTTCTATGCCCTGCTAAATCCTAGAGTGCCCCCTTTCAACCAATCCTGGCTCCGCCCCCAGGTTTTTCTATGCCCCGCTAAATCCTAGAGTGCCCCCTATCAACCAATCCTGGCCCTGGCCCTACACGTCACCCCCCCGGTTGTTGCCCAATAAAAAGCCCCCTCACCCCTCCCATCTCTCTCTCTGGGCTCTTGGCTCTCCCTCTCTGAGGTCTCACTCCCTGCTTCCCCCCCCCCACAGTGGTCAACCATTGCAGGCTGGCTCCACGTGGTCTGAACCAAACCTCCCCCCCCCCCATCATATTATAAAGATTTGTGTACCCTTTGCTCTGGACTTCCGCTCTCTTCTCCGTGGTGCAGCCCGACACCAGACCGCCGCAACAACAATTGCTAGCGTGTTACTGCATGGTCCTGTGGTATAGCAATTTTAAAAACAAATGTCTTTACTATTTTTTTTATAGAGGCTGTACCAGTTTACATTACCGCCTACAGTATATCAGTTTCTTATTTTTAATTTTTAAATATATTTATGGGTTAGGGAGATCAGAAGCTGAGATAAAGGGGAGATAGAGAGGGAAAGAAACATAAAGACACCTACAGTACTAATACGCTACTTGTAATGCTTCCTTCGTGCAGGCTGGGTCTGGGGGCTTGAATTGTATTCTTTTACATTAAAACACGTGCACCATGACCCAGCCCCCAGTGTGACCGTTTCATTAAAAGGTACTATTTAGAAATCAAGGTGTCAAACAATCTGATTTTAATGGGAAGAGAATGCAGTGAAATGAAGAGTTTCTGTGGCATGAGAGGTAGCATAATGGTAGAGCTTTGAACTAGTAAGCATGGGGTCCTGACTTCCATTCCTGGCACAGCATATGTCAGAGTGTTTCTCTCTCTCTCTCTCTCTCTCTCTCTTCTTTTCCTCCTCTCTCTCTCTGGCTCTTCCTTATGATATAAATAAAATATTTTAAAAAATCAAAAGTGCATGGACCAGTTTTTGGAAATCTTCTTTAAATTTTGGCAGTTCATTTTCTGGCAGGTATTACAACTATAACTTTTTCTTACTCATTTAATTGTTCATCTTTAAAGCATCAGACATTAATTTAAACTATGAGTAAATTAGCATTTACAATAAATGTGAAGCTTACAGCACATACCTGTGTTTATTAGTTTATTTTTAACCACAAGTTTATCACTTAGGCTTGGTACCTACAAGACTCCATCTCTCCCAATAGCCACATTTATTTATTTGTTTGTTTATTTCTTATGTTCTGTGCCAAATGTTAAGTGCTGATAATGTTGCTTTTGTTTTCATTGGATAGATTCCCAAAGTGGTATTGCTAGATATAATTGTATTTCTTATTATACTGATATTAGGTAATTAATTTCCTAATAAATTATGATAATTTGTTTCTCCACCAACAATGTATCAAAGTAGTTGTTTCTCTGCCTCCCTTGAAATGTCAAATGATTTCCTTTGATGTTTCGGTTTAATATTGCTTTCTTATTTTTAGTCCTTCTGTTGCTAATAGTATCATCCTGTTTAAGTGATCCCACACAGTTAATGTGCTGCTACAAAAGGCAGAAAATAATTTGTCTAGGTCTCTCTGACATTGTCATACAGAGTATATCCACTTTTAGCTTCTAGGGCTGTTTGATAATGTGAGTATAGGAGGATTATCAGTGGCATGTTTACCTGACTAGCTTCCTTTCTCATAGCTCCCAGCTTTTGGTAGCACCAGGAAATTTGGGCTTCATTGCCATGCACAGGAAAAACCTAACCCCTTCTTTGATAGAAAACAGAAAATCTTTAGCCCAGCCTAGAGCTATCCTTAGAATGCAAAGAATATAGCTACTTTCCAATGAGTAAGATAACTTACTTTATTTTGGAGAATCTTAAACTTAGATGTACTTCTGAATATGTTTTTTTTATTATCAAAATAGAAAGAGTGTTGGTTAGGAGAAATAAATGTTGGAGTTTAAGTTATCTCTCTCTATTTTTTTCCCCAAAGTAACCATCTGGCATTAGATGAAGGTGAGGAAGATAGTACTGATCGTCAAGATTTGTTAATACAGGGGTCAGATCCCAGTGTATCTGATTGAGTTCACACATTCCAATTAACAAGGACCTGGGTTCATACCCCTAGTCCCCAACTACAAGGTAGAAGCTTCATGAGCAGTGAAACAGTGCTGCAGGGTCTCTCTGTATCTTTCCCTGTTTCCCCTTTCTCTATCAGCTTCCCTGTCTCTATCCAAAACAAATATGTGGAAGAAATATTATTTTAAAAATACTAGTTAATTCCTCTGCAAATTATGTTATGATGTAACATTATTTTAATAGAATAGTTTTTTTTGTTGTTGTTCCTCCAGGGTTATTGCTGGGCTCGGTGCCTGCACCATGAATCCACCGCTCCTGGAGGCCATCTTTCCCCCTTTTTGTTGCCCTAGTTGTTGCAGCCTCGTTGCGGTTATTATTGCCATCGTTGACGTTGCTTTGTTGTTGGATAGGACAGAGAGAAATGGAGAGAGGAGGAGAAGACAGAGAGAGAGGGGAGAGAAAGATAGACACCTGCAGACCGCTTCACGGTGAAGCCCGTGAAGCGACTCCCCTGCTGGTGGGGAGCCACGGGCTCGAACCGGGATCCTTACGCCGGTCCCTGCGCTTTGCGCCACGTGCGCTTAACCCACTGCACCACCGCCCGACCCCCAATAGAATAGTTTTTTAATAAATGGAATGGGGATCATGGTTTAGTGGTAGACTGTATATGAAATAACCTAGAGGGCGAGTGAAACTACGTTATTTTAAAAAGATTTATTTATTTGTTTACTTTTAATGAGAGGCAAAGAGACCAGTGCTCTCTGATCAAGAGATGGTCTAAGAAAAACAGCCTTTAAACAGGTTGCTAGTATAACCTGAGAATATGGCAGGTTCATGTGTCAAAAACCATCATAACATCTTAGAAAATAAGTAGATATTTTTACTTTCTTAAAGTTTATTTATAAAATAGAAATATTGATAAGACCATAGGTTAAGAGGGGTACAATTCCACACAGTGCCCACCCCCAGAACTTCATAGCCCATCCTCAACCTTGAAAGCTTCACTGTAAGTAGAGTTTTAGTAGTAAGGTGTGAGGAGGTATGAATTGAGAAGATGCTGCAGGTGCAGGATAAGGAGTAGGGAGATAGGAATTGGGGAGCTGTTGCAGGTGGTAGACTGTTTTTCTCTAGGATCCTTCATAAATTTATAGATAAGAGTCAGAAGGATTTGAGATGAATGTGACAAACCATTAGAGAGCACTGCTCAGGGATACAGGCAGTGGCACATCTGGTAAAGCACACACATTACAATAGCAAGTATCTGGGTTCAAGCCCTTTGTCCCAACCTATAGGGGGAAAGCTTCCCAAATGAGTAGGCCGGGCTGCTGATGTCTCTCTGTCTCCCTTTCTGTCTACCCTTTATCTCAATTTCTCTCTGCCTCTATCCAGTAATAAATAAAAATATTTTAAAAATTAAATATATATATCGAGAGAGAGAGAGCACTATTTAGCTCTCAGTGTTGGAATGCTGCTGGTTTGCAGCCATGCTACTCATGATGCAAAACTGGGCTCTTATTCCAGGTGTCAAGAATTTCTTTGCTTCTGTACCGTGACACACTCCACTGGCCAGGTGCTACCCCATCAACACTTAAGGGCCTCCACAGACTGTGAAGAGGAATTCAGTGCTTGCTGCCGCTTCTAGCTGCTGCTCTGTGTTGTTCCTGGCTAGCTCCTGTATTACTGCCCTCTGTGTGTACAGCTTGCTTCCAGGGTGAGTTACTTCTGATTATCAGAAATAAGCTAGTATCACTTGCTAAGTGGGGGCAATGGCTTGGGTTGGCTTGCCAGACCAGAATTTCAAAGTGTCACAAATGGAGAGTGTGTTCCTTTGCCTATTAATGATCCTGTGATCCACAATCCAGTGTCACTGTTACTTCCTGGGCTGCTGTGTCCTCTCTGAGTGGGCTGCGGCCATGGTTGCTCCTTCCTCTGGGGAGGATAAAAACATGTAGAGCTGACTCTTCCAGAACAGTTTCTAATGAGAACTGTGATGAGCTGCATTTGCAGGTGGCCTTTCTTTTTATTATTATTATGGGGGTTAGTGATTTACAGTACTGTTGTTGACACATAGGTTCAGTATCTCCTCTTCCCAAGATAGATGTTTGCAACATATTCTCACTCCCATCCCCCCCAACGTAAGTCCTTTTTCACTAATATACATCAGAACCTGAACCCCACCCCAGCACCTTTTCTGACTTCCTTCCTCACAGTCCTTTTTTTGGTGCAGTACACCAAACCCAGTCTGAGCCTTACTTTGTGTTCCCTTTCTGTCCTTTTCTCAAGTTCTGCCTGTAAGTGAGATCATCCAGTACTTATTGTTCTCTTTTTTTGACTTATGGCTTTTAACTTGATTCCATCACACTCCATTCAAGATGACGTGAAGGAGATGATATTATCATTCATAAAAACTGAATAGTGTTCCATTGTGTATATATACACTACAACTTTCTTATTCATTCGTCTGTTGATACCTGGATTGCTTCCACGTCTTGGCTATTCCAAACTGTGCTGCTATAAACATTGGTGTCAATGGATCTCTTAGTATGGGTATGTTTGTTTCCTTAGCCTATATCCCCAGGAATAGTAATGCTGGGTCATAGGGAAGTTCCATGTCTACTGTTCTGAATATTCTCCAAACTGCTCTTCATAGGGTTGGACCATATAGCTTTACCACCAGCAGGGTAGAAGTGTTGCTTTACCACCACAACCTCTATAATCTTTGTTTTTACTATCCTTTTTAAATTATGACATTCTCACAGTGTAAAGTAGTGTTACATTGTTATCTTTATTGTTATCTTTATTTCATTTCTTTGATAATCAGTGAATTTGAGCATTTTTTATGTCTGTTAGCCTTTTAGATCTGTTCTTTGGTGAAAATTCTGTTCATATCTTCTCCCAATTTGGGGGTATTTTTTCTTTTGTTGTTGTTGTTGTTCATTTGTTTGTTGTCACTGAATTCACTAAATTTGCTGAATATATATATATATATATATATATATATATTACCCTTTGTCTGATGTATGACATGTATATTTATTTATTCATGAGAAAGATATGCAGAGAGAGAAAGAACCAGACATCTCTCTGGTACATGTGCTGCCAGGGATTGAACCTGGAACCTTATGGTTGAGAATCCAGTGCCCCATTCACTGTGCCGCCAACCAGACCACCCAACATTTTTTTAAAAATTATAATATATAACAAATCAAATTATGGATCCATGAAAGAGTGCAGTTTTTTTATGGAAGAAGCTTAGGCAGGTCCTGTATCTGGTGGTGGAAGTAGTGGATATGGGAGATTAGGTTGTGATCGGCAGATGCAATATTATTTGATATGGATTGGGAGAGGCATACGGGAAAGTGGGCCCTATCCAAGGACTGGGGGATGTAGGACTGGGGGATGTAGAGGCTCTATAGTGGAGATGAGAGGTTCCTGCTGTCTTTAAAATCATGTTGACTAAGATTTCCAATTTATAAATGAAAAGAGAAAGAAACAGTTAAACCAATGAACTTCTATACATTCTTCAAGGACAAGCAGTTTGAAGATGGTGTAACTAAGACCTGGACTTATTTGTCCGGGTTCTAGGCTTTTAAGTTATGTTGCTTTATTAAATTTTATAAAATTTTATTTTTATTAGAACACTGCATAACTCTTGGGTTTTGTTGGTGTAAGGGGTTAAAACTGGGACTTCAGAATCTCTGGCTTTAAAGTCTTATGTACAGCCAGTATCCTATATACTCAAAGATCATTTCCTTTAAAAAACATCTTAATATTAATTAAAGACAGATAACTAAATTTACACTTTCTTAAATATTTTATTTAGTTATTCATTATTTATGAGCTTTTATTTTTATTACCTTTATTTATTTGTTGGATACAGACAGACAGAAATTGACAGGGGAGGGGGAGATGAGAGAGAGAGGGAGAGAGAGAAGGAGAGAGAGAGTCCTGCAGCACTGCTTCACCATCTGTAAAGCTTTCCTCCTGGAGGTGGGGGCTGGGGGCTTGAACCTGTGTCCTTGAGCACTGTAGCATGTGTGCTCAACCAGGTGCGCCCCACTTGACCCCTATTTTTATACATACAGAGAGAAATTGGAAAGGAAGGAGGAGATAGAGAGGGGGAGAAAAAGACTTGGAGTACTGCTTCACCAATTGTGAAGCTTTTCACCGTGCAGGTGGGGACTGGAAAATTGAACATATAACATGTGTGCTCAACCTGGGCCATGGGCCTCCCTCAGGCCAGGGCTGCGCCTTGCCACACCTGCTCAGGCTCACTGGGACAGGAGGGGAGGGTGCCACGGCCGGGGTCTGGGCGGGCGCATGGCACCTAGGGCAGCATGAGCAGGAACAGGCAGAGCAGGAAGCCCACCACCGCCACCACCCACAACCACCAGCAAGAAGCCACACTGGAAGGCGAGCGCATAGGTCGTCGCCCGTTTCTGGTGGACCAGCAGGAAGACGAGGCGCTGGGGACAGCGGGCCGGGCTGGCTGTGCGCCCAGTGCTGGATGCCAGAGCAGGAGGAACAGCCTCCAGCCAATCCCTCGATGGCCCATGTGCCCACTGCAGCACCCTACCAGAGCAGGGACGGGGAAGGCACGCCAGGGCTGCTCCAGGTGAGGCTCCTGACTCCATGGCGCCCAGAAAAGATGGTCGCTCAGTCCACACGCCACTCCAGGCCTGGCTGCATTGCCAACAGTAAGTTCTCAATAAAGCCTTCTATAATCTAATCAATTGCTGCCTATATAATAAATAAATATTTTAAAAATATTTATAAATATTTAATATTTATAAATATTTATATTTGCATTCATATCTATCATTTTATTTATATTTACCAAATATTATAAACACAATATTTATTAATTAATGTGTATTAATATTTATAAATATTATAAATATTTATAATGTCCACATAGTCATCTAATCTTTTGTAAATAGTCTACATAATAGTAAGATTTTGAAGCTTTTAATATAATTTATAATATAAAAATTGAGAAGGAAGGGGAAGTGGAATGGAAGAGAGAAATAAATACCTGCCGCAAAGAGAAGGGGAGAGTAAGATAGATAGACACCTGCAGACCTGCTTCACCACTTGTGGGGCAACTCCCTTGCAGGTGCGGATCCAGGGGCTCGAACCTGGATCATTGAGCAGGTCCTTGTGCTTCTGCTACTTGTACTTAACCCGCTGCACTACCAACTGGAGTCAGGTCAACTCTCCTTTGTGGTAGTGCCAGGGATTGAACTAGAACCTTTGAAAGTGCGACCACTTTCTTTTCTTTTTATGTATTCTTTATCTTTATTTATTTATTGGATAGCGAGTCAAAAATTGAGAAAGAAGGGGGAGTAGTTCAGGGATCTACCAGAGATCTACCATCTCCCCAGCCACCCCTTATATTCTTTTATCTTTTGCCACATCCCACCTTCACAATTTCACTGTTTCTGATTGATGTTTTTCTTTATTTCTTTTTCTTTTTAAAGATTTCTATTTATTTATTTATTCATGAGAAATGATAGCAGAGAGAGAAAGAACCAGACGTCATTCTGGGACATGTGCTGCCAGGGAATGAACTCAGCACCTCATGCTTGAGAGTCCAATGCCTTATCCACTGCGCCACCTTCTGGACCTCTGATTGATGTTTTTCTTTGTCTTCCTTTTAACTTCAGACAGAGACAGAGAGGAGACACACAGTTCTATTTTACTATTCATAAAGAATTTGGTGGGGTTCAGGCTGTAGCACAGCAAGTTAATTACACATGGCGGGAAATTCGAGGACCAACTTAAGGATGCCAGTTCAGGCCCCCAGCTTTCCACCAGCAGGGGGGCCGCTTCACAAGCAGTGAAACAGGTCTGCAGGTGTCCATTTTTCTCTCCCCATCTGTTTTCCCCTCCTTTCTCCATTTCTCTCTGTCCTGTCCATTAACAACAACAATAATAACCACAACAATGATAAAATCAAGGGCAACAAAAAGGAAAATAAATAAAATAAATGCATAAGTAAATTAATTAATTTTTAAAAAGAATTTGATGAGAGCAGGAGTAGATAGCATAATGGTTATGCAAGGAGACTCTCATGCCTGAGGCTCCAAAGTCCCAGGATCTAACCACCCCATTCCTCCCCTCATCCCCAGCCAGAGCTGAGAAGTGCTTTCATTAAAAAAAAAGGTGGGGGTTGGGAAATAATGCAGAGGATTAAGCACACATGGCTTAAAGTGCAAGGACCAGCAAAAGGATTCTGATTTGAGCCCCTGGCTCCCCACCTGCAGGAGAATCACTTCACAAGTGGTGAAGCAGGTCTGCGGGTCTCTTTCTCTCTCCCTCTGTGTCTCCCCTCCTCTCTTCAATTCTCTCTGTTCTATCAAACAAGGACATCAATAACACCAACAATAATAACCACAACAAAGATGGAGTAGCACAGCAGGTTAGGCACACACCTGGTGCAAAGCACAGGGACCGACATAAGGATCCCGGTTTGAACACCTGGCTCCCCAGCTGAAGGGGAGTCGCTTTGGGGAAGGTGAACCAGGTCTGCAGGTGTCTTTCTCTCCCCTCTCTGTCTTCCCCTCCTCTCTATTTCTCTCTGTCCTATCCAACAACAACAACATCAATAACAATAATAACCACAACAATAAAAAAACAAGGGCAACAAAAGGGAATAAATAAATATTGAAAAATAATAACCACAACAAAGATAAAACAACAAGGACAACAAAAGGGAAAATAGCCTCTAGGAGCAGTGGATTCCTAGTGCAGGCACTGAGCCCCAGCATTAACCCAGGAGGCAAAAAAAAAAAAAAAAAAAAAAGGAAATTGATGCTGTGCTTCCATGTGTTCTGGATGCTCAAACCCAGGTCCTAGCATATGGTAGAGTGTTCAGTCTACTGGGTGAGCTCTTTCCTGGCCCCTTCTCATGTTTCTCTTTTTTTTAAGTTAACTACTGTTATTATTATTATTATTACTATTTATTGAATACAGGCAGAGAAATTTTATTTTATTTTATTATTTGTTTCATCATTCCCATTAGCAAAGTTCTGAAACACCATTCCCACCCCAATAGATAATCACTATAGTTCTACTATAGTCTTGAAATAGGTTGACATTTTGGGGTTTTTTTTTTCACCTTTGTATATTGTCTAGTGTTCCAGGAGGTGGCACAGTAGATAAAGCACTGGACTCTCAAACAAGAGGTCCTGAGTTCAATCCCCAGCAACACATTAACAGAGTAGTGTCTGATTCATTCTCTCCTCCTGTCTTTCTCATTAACAAATATATCAAATCTTTCTGGGGGTCGGGCAGTAGTGCAGCGGGTTAAGCGCACATGGCTCAAAGCGCAAGGACTGGCATAAGGATCCCGTTTCAAGCCCCCGGCTCCCTACCTGCAATGGGATTGCTTCATTGGTGGTGAAGCAGGTCTGCAGGTGTCTCTCTTTCCTTCCCCCTCTCTGTCTTCCCCTCCTCTCTCCCTTGTTTCTGTTCTATCTAACAGCAAAGACATCAATAGCAACAACAACAATAACTACACAACAATAAAACAACAAGGGAAACAAAAGGGAAAAAAAGCAAAATTTAAAAAAAAAGTCACCTCCAGGAGCAGTGGATTCGTGGTGCAGTCACCAAGCCCCAGCAATAACCCTAGAGGCAAAAAAAAGTTTCTAAAATAAAAAAATACATATCGTCTATATTCCACAAATGAGTGAAATCCTGTAGTTGTTCTTCACCTGTAGACTATGTAAAAAAGATTAGATGACTATTTAAACATTATAAATATTTATGATACTTATAAATATTAAATATTAATATACATTAATAAATATTATATTTATAATATTTGATGAATAAAATAATAAACATGAGTGCAAATATAAATATTTAAATATAAACAATATTTATAAATATTAAATATTTATAAATATTTTAAATTTTTTATTATATAGGCAGCAGTTGATTAGAATATAGAAAACATTATAAAGAACTTACTGTTGGCGACGCAGCTAGGCCTGGAGTGGCGCGTGGACTGAGATTCAGGAACCTCACCTGGAGCAGCCCTGGCGCGCCTTCCCCATCCCAGATCTGGTAGGGGGCCGCAGCAGGCATGCGGGCAATCTAGGGATTGGCTGGATGCTGTTCCTCCTGCTCTGGCATCCAGCACTGGGCTCACAGCCAGCACAGGCCTGCTGTCGCCCACGCCTCATCTTCCTGCTTGTCTACCGCAAAGAGGCGATGGCCTATGCGCTGGACTTCCAGCGCAGCTTCTTGCAGGTGGTGGCAGCTGTGGCGGAGGAGGTGGGGGCTGCCTCCTGCAGGCGCTGCGTGGATGCTGGGGAGTGCACGGTCAGCTGGCTGGTGGTGGGCTTCCTACTCTGCCTTTTCCTGCCCATGCCAACCTAGGCAGCATGCTCCTGCCCTAACCCTGGCCCTGTGCATGGCCACGGCCCCCTCCCCTCCTGTCCCAGTGAGCCCTGAGCGGGTGCAGCAATGAGTGGCCCTGGCCTGAGGGAGGCCCATGTCCCAGGGCTGGTAGGCATGGCCCCTTGGAGAGCCCTGCCCCAGCCATTCTGACCCACAGAGCCAAGGACTCCCTGTGGGTGTCGCCCCAGAGCAAGAGAGATGGCGGCCCTCAAGCACGTGGACTGTGGGGCATATAACAGAAAAGCCTGCTCAGAATAGCAATCAGGAAAAAAAATTTAAACAAAAGTGAGAGAAAAGAAACAAGTAGATGTCAAAATTAATAATCAAAAAGAGGTGTTAGTAGTAAGGTGGCAGGTCACCAAGGGCAACACCTGGCAGGCAGCAGAAGTGCGAGCTGCAGGGGAATCTGCAGGGCAGCTCCAGCTCCCATCTCTGCTCTGCTCCTCTCCCACCAGGCCCCCTCCTCTCCTCAGCACCCCAGGCCCCTAAACACCCTCAGGCCCCCTCCACCTCTCAGCACCCCAGGCCCCTGAACACCCTCAGGCCTCCTCCTCCTCTCAGCACCCCAGGCCCCTGAACACCCTCAGGTCCCCTCCTCCTCTCAGCACCTCTGGCCCCTGAACACCCTCAGGCCCCCTCCTCCCCTCTGCACCCCAGGCCCCTGAGCACCCTCAGGGCCCATCCTCCTGGAACTGGAACTGGGAGAGCTCCCAGGACAGGGGACTGGGGACCAGGGACAGGGACTGGGACTGGGGACAGGAACTGAGGACAGGGGAATGTGGACTAGGACTGGGGACAGGGACTGGGACTGGGGACAGGGGACTGGGGTTTGGGACAGGGACTGGGGACAGAGGGTAGGGGACTGGAACTAGGGACAGGGGACTGGGACTGGGGACAAGGGACAGTGACTGAGAACGGGACTGAGGACAGATTCAGGAAACTGGGGACAGACGGCTGAGGACAGTGGACTGGGGATGGAGATTGGGGACGGGACTGGAACTAGAGACAGGGATGAAGACAAGGGATTGGGGATGGGGACTGGGGACAGGGGACTGGGTACAGGGACTGGGGACTGGGACGGGGGACAGGGGACAGGGACTGAGAAAAGGGGAACAGCCTGAAAACTCTCAGGCACCCACCTCCTCTCAGAACCCCAGGCCTCTGAAAACCCTCAGGCCCCCTCCACTCAGCACCCCAGGCCTCGGATCACCCTCAGGCACCCTCCTCTCAGCACCCCAGGCCCCTGAACACCCTCAGGCCCCGTCCTCCTCTCACCGCAGCAGGCCCCTGAACACCCTTAGGCGTCCTCTGACTCTCAGCACCACAGGCCCCTGAACACCCTAAGGCCACCTCCTCCTCTCAGCACCTCAGGCCCCTGAACAACCCCAGGTGTCCTTGCAGCACCCCAGGTTCCCTCCTCCTCTGGAGCCCCCCAGGTGTCCCTGCAGCACCCCAACCTCCTGCTTCCTGTCCTGCACAGCTGAGTCCCAGGTGGCCATTTGACTTTAGTTCCAGGGCTTCCTGACCATAGAGCCAATGATACCCCCACGAGCCAGGGCCAGGCCAGTGCTTTCAAAACTGGATGGGGGAGGGGAGTTCATCAGGACCAGGGCCTAAGACCACCTCAAACCAACAACCACCACCTTGCAATCACCAAATACACAGCCCCCAAACACACAGCCAGCCAACACACAACCCCCAAACCAACAGCCACCCAAACCCACAGCCCCCAAAACCACAACCCCCCAAACCACAGCCCTCCACAAACAGCACGCTAACACACTACCCACAAACCCACAGCCCACAAAAAAACAGCCCCCGGAAAAAGCGGCGCAGCTCGTTCAAGATGGCGGAACTCGACCAGTTGCCTGACGAGAGTGTGTATGGAAGTAGAAACAACCATCCTGCCGTGTAAGCACAAGGAGTATGGACCAAAATTCTTTATGGGGTGCAGAAGATAGAAGGTCTGGCTTCTGCAATTGCTTCTCTACTGGACATGGGTGTTGGCAGGCTAATGTACCCCCAGCCTCTTTCTGTCTTTCCCTAGTAGGGCTCTTCAGCAAAAGCCCTTGTCAGTTTAAAAGAGGGAAGCTTATCTAACACATGGAATGAAAAGTACAGCTCTTTACAAAAAACCCCTGTCTGGAAAGGCAGGAATACTGGCCCTGCTGTGGAAATGCCTTTCAGAAATTCAAAACGAAGTAGACTCTTTTCTGAGGAAGATGACAGACAAATAAATACAAGGTCACCTAAAAGAAACCAGAGAGTTGCAATGGTTCCACAGAGTACTGCTCAGCTCCGGTTTATGGTGGTGCAGGGGACTGAACCTGGGACTTTGGAGCCTAAGAAATTTACAGCAACAATGTCAACACCAGATAAGAAAGCCTCCCAGAAGATTGGTTTTCGATTACGTAACCTTCTCAAACTTCCCAAAGCACATAAATGGTGCATATATGAGTGGTTCTACTCAAATATAGATAAGCCACTTTTTGAAGGTGATAATGACTTCTGTGTGTGTCTGAAGGAGTCTTTTCCTAATTTGAAAACAAGAAAGTTAACAAGAGTAGAATGGGGAAAAATCAGGCGGCTTATGGGAAAGCCACGGAGATGTTCTTCTGCATTTTTTGAAGAAGAGAGATCAGCATTAAAACAGAAGAGGCAGAAAATAAGACTCTTACAGCAAAGGAAAGTTGCAGATCTCTCACAATTCAAAGACCTCCCAGATGAGATTCCTTTGCCCCTGGTTATTGGAACCAAAGTTACAGCACGATTACGTGGTGTTCATGATGGTCTGTTCACTGGGCAAATAGATGCTGTGGACACTCTTAACGCTACCTATAGAGTAACTTGTGACAGGACAGGGCTTGGAACACATACCATCCCTGACTATGAAGTTCTTAGTAATGAGCCTCATGAGACGATGCCAATTGCTGCCTTTGGACAAAAACAGCGGCCTTCTCGATTTTTTATGACTCCACCACGGTTACATTATACCACTCCTCTGCAGTCACCAATTACAGATAACGATCCTTTATTAGGACAGTCACCTTGGAGAAGTAAAATTCCCAGTTCTGAAACTGAAACATTAGGTGGTTTTCCAGTAGAATTCCTTATCCAAGTGACTAAATTATCAAAAATTCTGATGATTAAAAAGGAGCATATCAAGAAATTAAGGGAAATGAATACAGAAGCAGAAAAATTGAAATCATATTCCATGCCTATCGGCATTGAGTTTCAACGGAGATATGCAACGATTGTCCTAGAGCTCGAACAGCTAAATAAGGACCTAAACAAGGTTTTGCATAAAGTTCAACAGTACTGCTATGAGCTTGCTCCAGACCAAGGACTCCAGCCAGCAGACCAGCCAACAGATATGAGACGAAGGTGTGAGGAAGAGGCACAAGAAATTGTTCGGCATGCAAATTCGTCAACAGGGCAGCCCTGTGTTGAAAATAAAAATCTCACAGACTTAATCTCCAGGCTCACAGCTATTTTACTACAAATTAAGTGTCTTGCAGAAGGAGGCGACCTGAATTCTTTCGAATTCAAATCACTTACAGATTCATTAAATGATATCAAGAGTACAATAGATGCCTCTAATATCAGTTGCTTTCAGAATAACGTAGAAATTCATGTTGCACATATTCAAAGTGGCCTGAGCCAGATGGGAAATTTACATGCCTTTGCAGCAAATAATACCAACAGAGACTGAATAGAAGATTGCAGAGGACAGTGTTTTTTGAGAAGTTCTTTTCTTTCATCTAGGCTTCCAACACCAAATAACCCAACTGCTGGAAAACAAGGGAATTTAAATCTCTGTATAAGGCATTTTAATAGACTGTACTGCTTCTTAAACCAGCATTGCTAACCAGCATTGTATTTATTTTTCTTTTATTATTCAGCTGCAGTAGCATTGCTTTTTATCACTTAAGTTTACTAGCAAGTATTTTTACACTGAAACTGGCTGTACATAAAATAATTTTATGGAAGACTGTGTTGGCCATATTTTAATGTGCATGAGTTCCATCTAACAGACCACTAGTGCCGCGGAGAATGTAAAGGAACGTTGCTTTCTGTACACAAGTACAGCAATGTGGAAATACCACCTAGAAAATTACAACTTAGTTCCTTTAGTTGATTGTCCTCTCAGTCTTCAAAGGATAACATCATGGAAGATGGGAAGCCCTAGTTGTAAAGAAGCTGCTGGAATATAGATGGGAAACATGGACTTTACAAGTATATGTGATATATACTTGCAATGTGTCATGGCTTTATAGATCATTTTATAGTAATATTTTAATTTATCATAATTTATAAAAGAAACTTTTATTGTTTGTCTGTTGAAAGAATGAAGGCACAGAAAAGAAAAGGAAAAAGCATTACTGCAGTAAGTGGATTTAGCATGTCTTGTTCCCATCACTTCAGGGCAAAAGTGCTGTTCTTAGGAGATTTATTTAAAAAAAAAAGACTGAAAACACAATATTTTCATATTTTTTGTTAATTTGCACAACTTTTGAGCCAGATTACTGGTTAAAATCCAACAGTACACAATTTATAGAGTAAAAAGATTTTATAGGGAAAATATTATAACCAGTGCTGTGAAATGCAGAAAAAAAAGGTTTGTATTTGGTTATGGGTTTTGGGGGGATTTTTTTGTTTTTGTTTTTGTTTTTGCTCTTTTTGTTTGTTTTGTTTGAGGTTTTTAAATGAAAACCCTGCCTAAAATGTTAATCTTGTAAAAAAGGGGGGGTGTATTTGGAATTTTCTTGTTTTATTATAGATTATTATAAAGTGAAATTTTAATTGTTTTCAGAAACGGAGTTTAAGGTATAGCTGTAGAAGTGGCTTTGATTCCTTCAGATGTCTCATAAAATGAGACTTTTTATATGTTAATGTATAATAAAATTGCGACAAAATTATTTTCCATTTGAAATTTTTGTATAGTTAAAAAGCGCTTCCATATTCTTTGTTGGTATTGTGCCACCGCAGGACTTTAGTGCAGAGTTTCTATTTAGCTAAACTGTTATGTTAATTAAGAAATGCATAAATCTTTTATTCTTAATATTTGTAATTCTAAATAAATTGATCTATGAAAAAAAAACAGCCCCCAAAACCCACAGCTCCCTAAACCCACAGCTCACAAAAACACAGCCCCCCAAACCCATAGCCCCCAAGCACACAGCCCCCAACCCATAACCCCCAAACTCACAGTACCCCAACCAACAACCCCCAAACCACAGCCCCCCAACCCACAGCCCAGCAACAGCGCCCCAACCCACAACACCCAATACAGCCCCACACCCACAGCTCCCGACCCACAACACCCAAACCCACAACCCCCCAACACACAACCCCCAAACCACAGCCCCCCAAGCCCACAGACCCAAAACCCACAACAACCAAAATACAGCCCCCAAATACACAGCCCTCAACCAAGAACCACCAAACCCGCAGCCCCCAAACCCACAGCCCCCCAAACCCGCAGATTCCAAACACACAGGCCCTCAAACCCACAGCCGCTAAAATCCACAGCCCACAAACCCACAGCCTCCAAACCCAAAGTCCCAAAACACACAGCCCCCTAAACCCAAAAACCCCCAACCCACAGCCCCCCAACCCACAGCCATTAAAAACAACAGGCCACAAACCCACAGCCTTCCAGACAAACAACCAAACCCATAGACCTCCAGGCCACAGCCCCTAAAAAACACAGACCCAAAAACCCACAGTCACCCGAACCCACAGCTCCCCAAACCCACACCCCAATCCCACAGCCCCATATCCTACAACCACTAAACACCACAGCCCACAAAACCACAGCCACACAAACCCACAGCCCACAAACCCACAGCCCACAAAACCATAACACGCAACCCACAGCCTCCCAAAACCACAGCCTCCCAAACCCACAGCCTCCCAAAACCCACAGCCCCCAATTCACAGCCCCACAAACCAACAGCCCCAAAACCCACAGGCCCAAAATCGCACAGACCCCAAACCCACAGACCCATAAATCAAACAGCCCCCCAAACCCAAAACCCCAAACCCACAAACCCCAATCATAGCCCTCACCTCACAGCCACCAAACCCGTTCCCCCAACTCACAGTTCCCAACTCATACTTCCCCAGACCCACACAGCACTGAGACCCTCACAACCCACAATCAAAACTCCCAAACCTCACAGGCCCCAGAGCCTCAAACCCCTAGACCCTCACAGCCCCATTACTCACAACCTGCAGATTCACAGCCACCATATCCTCTCAGCCCCCAAGCCCTCACAGCCCCGAGAACCTCTCAGCCCCCAGACCCTCACAGCCCCAGACCCTCAACCCGAGACCCTCAAAGCCCCCAGACCCTCTGAGGCTCCAAGACCCTCATTGCCACCAGATGCTCTCAGCCCCCAAGATCCTTATAGTCAGCAGACCCTCTCAGGCCCCAGACCCTCTCAGCCTCCAGACACTCATAGACCTAAAAGACTATCATACCCCCAGACCCAACCAGACCCCAGACCCTCACAGCCCCAAGACCCTCACAAACTCCAGGCCCTCTGAGCCCCCATACCCTCACAGCCCCCAGACCCTCTAAGCCCCCAGACCCTCACAGCCCCCAGACCCTCACAGCACCAAGATCCCAACAGCCTCCAGACCTCCACAGCCCCCAGACCCTCAGCACCCAGACACTCTCAGCCCTCAGAACCCCACAGCCCCAAGACCCTCAGCCCTCAGGCACTCTCAGCCCCCAGCCTTCTCAGCTCCCAGCCCCTCACAGCCCCGAGGAACTCTCATTGCCCAGACCCCCACAGCCCCCAGATCCACACAACCCCATGCCCTCACTACCCCCACTCTCAGCCCCCAGACCCTCATAGTCCCCAGACGATCAGAGCCCCCAGACCCTCAGCCCCCTGACCCTCTCAGACTCCAGAACCCCACAGCCCCCATACCCTTACAGCCCCCAGACCCTCAGCCCTCAGGCCCTCTCAGCCCCCAGGCCCTCTCAAACAAACACACAAACACACCACTCCGGACCACAGAGTCCTGCCCTCCTGGGGACACACATATACACAGACATCACACTCAGGACCACAGAGTCCTGCCCTCCTGGGGACACACATATACACAGACATCACACTCAGGACCACAGAGTCTTGTCATCCTGGGGACACACACAACTCAGGACCACAGATTCCTATCCTCCTGGGGACACATACACACACACACACCACTCAGGATCACAGAGTCCTGCCCTACTAGGGACACACACACACACACATACACTCACACACACACAAAACTCAGGATCACACATTCCTGTCCTCTTGGAGACACACACATACACACACACACCACTCAGCACTACAGAGTCCTGCCCACCTTGGAACACACAAAGACACATACACACTACTCAGGACCACAGAGTCCTGACCAACTGGACACACACACACACACACACACACACCACTCAGGACCACAGAGTTCTGTCCTCCTGGAGATATACATACACACATACCACTGATGACCACAGAGTCCTGCCCTCCTGGGGACATACAAAAAGACATACCCCACTCAGTACCACAAGTCCTGCCCTCCTGGGGACACACATATACACAGAAATCACACTCAGGACCACAGAGTCTTGTCATCCTGGGGACACACACAAAACTCAGGACTACAGTTACCTGTCCTACTGGGACACACACACACATGTACACACACACACACACCACTCAGGAGCACAGAGTCCTGCCTTCCTGGGTATACACATATCCACCACTCAGGATCACAGAGACCTGTCCTCCTTGGGACACACACATACAAACACACATCACTCAGGACCACAGAGTCCTGCCCTCCTGTGGACACACACAAACACACACACATACACACACCATTCAGGACCACAGAGTCCTGTCCTCCTGGGGATACACACAGACATAGACACACACACACACACACACACACACACACACACACCACTCAGGAACACAGACAACTGTCATCCTGGGGACACACAAAAACACACGCCACTCAGGACCACAGAGTCCTGCCCTTCTGAGGACATACATACATACACACCACTCAGGACTACAGAGACCTATCCTCCTGGAGACACACACACAACACTAAGAAGCTCAGTGTCCTGTCTCTTGGGGACAAAAACAGACACACACACACACAAACACACCACTCAAGAGCACAGAGTCCTGCACCCTGGGGACATACACATACACACCACTCAGGACCACAGAGTCCTCTGCTCCTGGGGATGCACACACACATAGACACACACACACACATAGACACACACACACACACACACACCACTCAGGACCACAGACTACTATCATCCTGTGGACACACAAACACACACACATCACTCAGGACACAGAGTCCTGCCCTTCTGGGGACATACACACACACACACACACACACACACACAGGACTACAGATACCTGTCCTGGGGACACACATACACCACTAAGAACCACAGTGTCCTGTCTCCTGGGGACAAACACACATACACACACACAGACACACCACTCAAGAGCACAGAGTCCTGCATCCTGGGGACAAACACACACCACTCAGGACCATGAGTCCTGTCCTCCATAGGACACACACATACACATACACACCACTCAGGAACACAGAGTCCTGCCCTTCAGGGGACACACACACACACACACACACTGCACTCAGGATCACAGAGTCCTGTCCTCCTTGGGACATACATACACACACCACGCAGGACCACAGAGTGCTGCCCTCCTTGGGACATACAAACACACACAAACACACAGACTCACGACTCAAGAGCACAGAGTCCTGTCCTCCTGGGGACACACACACACACACACACACACACACACCACTTAGGACCATAGAGTCCTTTTCTCCTTGGGACACACACGTACACACACACACACACACACCACTCTGGAGCAGAGTCCTGTCCTCCTGGGCACATACATACACACACCACTCAGGACCACAGAGTCCTGCCCTCCTGGGGACATACACACACCACTGAGAAGCACAGTGTCCTGTCTCCTGGGGACAAACACACAAAGACACACACACACACACATAGACACACCACTCAAGAGCACAAAGTCCTGCATCCTGGGGACATACACACACACACACACACACTCACACACACACACAAACCACTCAGGACCATGAGTCCTGTCCTCCTGGGGTCACACACATACACACCACTCATGACCACAGAGTCCTGCCCTTCAGGGACACACACATACACACACACACACACACACACACATACACCATCAGGACCACAGAGTCCTGTCCTCCTGAGGATACACACACACATACACACACACACAGACACATACACACCACTCAGGGCCACAGAGTCCTTACCTCCTGGGGACACACAAACACACACACACACACACCACTGAGGACCACAGAGTCCTGTCCTCCTATGGATACACACACCACACAACTCAGGAGCACAGATTCCTGTCCTCCTGGGGAAACACACACGTACACACACACCACATAGCACCACAGAGTACTGCCTATATGGGGACACACACACACACACACACACACACACACACACACACTCCTAAGGACCACAGAGTCCTGTTCTCCTTAGGACACACACATATACACACAAACACATCACTCTGGAACAAAGAGTCCTGTCCTCCTAGGACACACAAACACATACCACACAGGATCACAGAGTCCTGCCCTCCTGGGGACATACACACACACACACACACACACACCACTCAAGAGCACAGAGTACTGTATCCTGGGGACTTACGCACACACACACCACTCAGGACCATGAGTCCTGTCCTCCTCTGGACACACACATACACATACACACCACTCAGGACCACAGAGTCCTGCCCTCCTTGGGACGCACACACAGCACTCAGGACCACAGATAACTGTTCTCCTGCGGATACACACACACACACACACAAATACACACACACAGACATACACACACCACTCAGGACCTCAGAGTCCTGCCCTCCTGGGGACACACACATACACATAAACACACCACTCAGGACCACAAAGTCCTTCCTTTCGAGGGACACACAAATACACATACACACAGCACTAAGGACCACAGAGTACTGCCTTCTTGGGGACACACACACAACACTGGGGACCACAGAGTCCTATCCTCCTAGGGACACACACACATACACACACATACACCACTCAGTATCACAAAGTCCTGCCCTCCTAGGGACGTTCACAAACACACACACACACACACACTCACACACACACACACACACACACACACACACAGACACCATTCAGCACCACAGAGTCCTGCCCTCCTTGGAACACACAAACACACATACACACTACTCAGGACCACAGAGTCCTGACCATCTGGACACACACACACACACACACACACACACACACACACACCACTGAGGACCACAGAGTCCTGTCCTCCTAGAGATACACATACACACATACCACTGACTTCCACAGAGTCCTGCACTCCTGGGGACACACACACACACACACACACACACACACACACACTGCACTCAGGATCACAGAGTCCTGCCCTCCTGGGGACAGACACACACAGAGTACTCAGGACCACAGTGTCCTGTACTTCTGTGGACACACACACACACACACACTCACCATCAGGACCACAGAGTCGTGTCCTCCTGGGGATACACACACACAAATACACAGAGACACACACACACACACCACTCAGGACCACAGAGTCCTGCCCTCATGGGGACATACAAATACACATACACACACCACTCAGGACCACAGAGTCCTGCCCTTCTGGGGACACACAAATACACATACACTCAACACTGAGCACCACAGAGTCCTGCCCTCCTGGGGACACACACACACACCACTGAGGACCACAGAGTCCTGTCCTCCTGTGAATACACACACACACACACACACACACACCACTCAAGACCATAAACCCTGTCCTTCTCGGGACACACACATACACACCACTCAGGACCACAGAGTCCAGCCCTTCAGGGGACACACACACACACACACACACACTGCACTTAGGATCACAGTGTCCTGCCCTCCTGGAGACACACACACACAGCACTCAGGACCACAGAGTCCTGTCCTCCTGGGGATCCACACACATACACACACACACACACACACACACACACACACACACACACACACACACACAGAGACATACACACACCAATCAGGACCACAGAGTCCTTCCCTCCTTGGGCAAAATACACATAAACACACCACTCAGGACCACAGAGTCTTGCCCTTCTGGTGACACAAAAATACACATACGCACAGCACTCAGGACCACAGAGTCCTGCCCTCTTGGGGACACACAAACACGCACACACCACTGAGGACCAGAGTCCTATCCTCCTAGGGACAGACACACACACACACACACACACACACACACACACACACACACTCCACTCAGGATCACAAAGTCCTGCCCTCCTAGGGACATACACAAACACACACACACATACACTCACACACACACACACACAAAAAAAAACAACTCAGGATCACAGATTCCTGTCGTCTTGGACACACACACACACACACACACACACACACACACACACACACACACACACACCACTCAGCACCAAAGAGTCCTGCACTCCTTGGAACACACAAAGAGACATATACACTACTCAGGACCACAGAGTCCTGACCATCTGGACACACACACACACACACACACATACACACACACACACACACACACACCACTCAGGACCACAGAGTCCTGTCCTCCTCGAGACACACACACACCACTGAGGACTTCAGAGTCCTGCCTTCCTGGTGACACACACAGACACACACACCACTCAGGATTACAGAGACCAGTACTCCTTGGGACACACACGTACAAACACACCATTCAGGACCACATAATCCTGTCCTTGTAGGGACACACAGACACACACCTCTCAGGACCACAGAGTCCTGCCCTCCTTTGGACACACAAAAGCACACAAAAAAATACACACACCACTCAGGACCACAGAGTCCTGTCCTCCTGGGGATACACATACACACATAGACACACACACACACACACACACACACACACACACACACACCACTCAGGTCCACAGACTACTATCATCCTGGGGACACACAAACATACACAAGCCACTCAGGACACAGCGTCCTGACCTTCTGGGGACATACACACACACACACATCACTCAGGACTACAGAGACCTGTCCTCCTGGGGACACACACACACCACTAAGAACCACAATGTCCTGTTTCCTGGGGACAAACACACATACACACACACACACACACACACACACACACACACACACACACACCACTCAAGAGCACAGAGTCCTGCATCCTGGGGACATACACACACACACACACCACTCAGGACCATGAGTCCTGTCCTCCTCGGGACACACCCATACACATACACACCATTCAGGACCACAGAGTCCTGCCCTTCAGGGGACACACATACACACACACACACACACACACACACACACACACACTGCACACAGGATCACAGAGTCCTGCCCTCCTAGGGAAACACACACAGCACTTAGGACCACAGTGTCTTGTCCTCCTGGGGACACACACACACATCATCAGCACCACAGAATCCTGTCCTCCGGGATGCAAACCCACACACACGTACAGACACACACATACCACTCAGGACCACAGAGTCCTGCCATCCTGGGGACACACAAATACACATACACACACCACTCAGGACCACAGATTCCTGCCCTTCTAGGAACACACAAATACACATACACACCACTGAGGACCACAGTGTCTTGTCCTCCTAGGGACACAGACACAAACAAACAAACACCGCTCAGGACCACAGAGTCCTGTCTTTTTTAAAATTTATTTTTTATTTAAGAATGGATAAATTAAAAAAAAAAACCACAGGGTAGGAGGGGTACAACTCCAGACAATTCCCGCCACCCAATCTCAATTTCCCACCCCCTCCCCTGATAGCTTTCCTACTCTCTATCCCTCTGGGAGCATGGACCCAGGGTCATTGAGGGTTGCAGAAGGTGGAAGGTCTGGCTTCTGTTATTGCTTCCCTGCTGAACACGGGCGTTGACTGGTCAGTCCATACTCCCAGTCTGCCTCTCTCTTTCCCTAGTAGGGTGGGTCTCTGGGGAAGCAGAGCTCAGGATACATTGGTGGGGTCTTCAGTCCAGGGAAGCCTGGCCAGCATCCTGATGACATCTGGAACCTGGTGACTGAAAAGAGAGTTAACATACAAAGCCAAACAAATTGTTGAGCAATCATGGACCCAAAGCTTAGAATAGTAGAGAGGAAGTGTTAGGGGGATACTCACTGCAAACTCTAGTGTGCTTCTGCTTTCAGGTGTATATTTTGCAGTAGTTTATGGATACCTGTGAACATATACTCTCTCTAACAGAAACTGGTGTATATCTAGTGTTTTGTGACTGGTGTTTTGGGACTTTGTTAGAAAGTGAACCACCTGAGATGGAATTAGTGTATACTATGAAAGGAAAGGTCTCACCTGAGTAATGAAGCTGAAGGGTTGTCATTCCACACGTGAAGTCTCTGGACACAGTCTGAAGTGAAGCATGTTGAGGTGGCCATTGTTTCGTTGATTAGGTTGTTATCGGCAGATGCAATATTATTTGATATGGATTGGGAGAGGCATATGGGAAAGTGGGCCCTATCCAAGGGTTCCAAGACTGGGGGCGGTAGAGGCTCTATAGTGGAGATGTGAGGTTCCTGCTGTCTTAAGGTTCAAAAAGACAATCGATAGTTAATGTTATGATCACATTATTTGGTAATTGGGTTAACTTTGAAAAGTCCTTTTGTTAGGGTTTGCTGTACAGTACCCAGTATCTTGTTTATAGCTATGCTATTGTTGCTCTCATCTACTTGGTCTAGGCTTTTGAGAGAGTCCGCATATCAAATACACAGCCTACATATTAAAAATATTCAGTCTTTGTTGGGGGAGGGGGTGTGATTTGGGAATAATGGTTTAAAAGAAAAATTTTCCCTCTCTTTTTGCTCTATTTTAACCCAAGTTAAGTTATGGTCACCTCCTTCTTGTCACTGCTAGGACCCCTTATTGACTGGCCTACTAAGGGCAGAAAATCCTACTGTTTCCCGAAGATGTGGTCGGAGCTCAAGCCACTAGCAGCTTCTCAGTCCACCATCTTCTGGGAACCCCCAGTGTTTTGTTTTGTTTTTTTTTTTAAGATAAATTTTACCTATGGAACATATTATTCCAATAGTTCTCCAGAGTGTTTGTTGTACATAAATCATTTGCTAAGATAGCGTAAATAGAACTTTCTTGTTTCCTTGTGAGTAAACCCTTTATATTATTACATGTGCAAAAGCAGATCTCTAGAAGTGTATACTGACTTGAAAATAACTATTTTACTGTTGGGCAATCATGCTTCTTTTAGTAAAGCAAAACTAAGAAGTGACAATTTTTAGAAATTATTTTCCTACTGTGAAAATAATCCAACTGTGAATGTAGGTGCTACTTAGAATACACTTTTTACCAGAACACTGTTCAGTTCTGGCTTATGGTGATGCAGGGGATTGAACCTGGGACGTTGGAGTCTCAGTCATGAGAGTCTGTTTGCATAGCCATTATGCTATCTACCCTCCGCCCAATACACTGCATTTCTATAAATGATATTTCTAGTGCTTAATTAGAAAAGAATTTTAAGCATTCATTTCCTTTATCAATTGACTTCTCTAAAAGGCTAATAAAAAGATATATATATATATATATATATATATATATATATATATTATATGAACATGAGTGGGGCTAAAAGAATAGCTTTTGTCCTCAATCCTTGTCTTTTCCCCTCACAGAAACAATAGCAAAGGGAATCACCTTTTAGCTATGCATCACCTAAATAAAAGGAGCTCATGACTTTACCTATATATAAAATCTGAAAAATGTTTGGGAGAGACATGCCTATAATCTCTCAGAGAAGTAATAGGTGATATTTGCATAGATGAATATTTTCATTCTCCAAGACCAGGCTGTCATTTACTGTACAATAGAGCCTAAATAATGCAAAAAATAAAGGTAAAAGCAGGTAGGAAAATGCCCGACAGTCTATTTAGTATGTTAAATAGTAAGGTCTGCAAATATAATAGCTATTTTTGAAGTTTTTGGTTTAGAGGTGTTTTTATTAGTGATTTAATATTTATTTACAAAATTAAGAGATAACAGGGTATAATTCCACACTGTTCCTACCACCAGAGTTCTGTGTACCTATTCCCTCCATTGGAAACTACACTAGTTCTCCCAAAGTCATAGATAAGGGTTAACTATTATTTGTTTATCTATACTTATCTATATTTGCCCTTTTACCCCTGTGGTCTTACATTCTATTCTTTTTTTTAAATTATTGACTCTAAATTATTTATTATTGGATAGAGACAGAGAAATTGATAGGAATGGGGAAGATAGAGAGGGAGAGGGTCAGAGAGACACCTGCAGCCCTGCTTCACCACTCGTGAAGTTTCTTCCCTGCAGGTGGGGGGGGGACAGGAGCTTGAACCTGGGTCCTTCTGTACTGTAATGTATGCACTTAACCAGGTGCACCACCACCTGGCCCTTATTAATGATTCAATATTGATTTACAAAATTACATGTCAACAGGGGTACAATTCCACACTGTTCCCACCACCAGAGTTCTGAATCCCTAATCCCTCCAGTACAGTCCATGGCAGTTCTCCCAAGGTGGCAGACATGAATTAACTATCATCTCTGCAACTATCTGTCTACATTTGTATATAATTGCCTCCTTTATCTTCTAGGTCTAGTCCTCTCTTTCCCTCCAAGCTATATGTAACTCCATTACTACATCCAAATATCTCTCCCTTTTCATCCTCTGTCTCTGGGACCTGATAGAGCTAAAGTTATGAGCCCTCTCCCCCTCCTCCTCTTCCTCCTCCTATCAAGTTTCTCTCACTGTGAGTATGGATGAAAATTGTTTGGGTGGTACAGATGGTAGTTGTTCTGACTTGTATAATTGCTTCTCCACTGGACTTGGGCGTTGGCAGGTTGATCTATAACCCCAGCCTACTTTTATCTTTCCATGGTGTGGTAGTGTTCTAGATAGGTGAGGTTCCAGGACACATTGAGAACTTCTTCACAGAAAAGTCAGGATGGAATCATGGTAGCATCTGCAACGTGATGTCTGGAAGATGGCAGGGCATAAAGTAAGACAAAAAGGCTAATGAACAGGAACTAAAAAGTAGGATTAGAACAGATGAGATTAGGAGTTTTAGGGTGGAAGAAAGCTAGAAAGTCCATTTTAGGCATGTTTCTAGGGGCCCATACCTATGGTAGTTTTGCCTGAGTATGATAGCTAGAATGAAGTTGGATATAAGCATCGTCTGAGAAAATGGCGTCAGAGTAGAGAAAAGGGCTAGAAGGCTGGATTAAAGCAGTAAATAGCTCCCATTCTTGAAAAACAAAATTCTGTGGATAGAATTAACTGTTTACCTCCAACCTCTCAAACCAGGGCATATATTTACTACCAGAGCCTGTGTAGCTGCTGAGTCCCTATTGGTCTGAGCTCGCAGTTGTTGGATAGAACAGAGAGAAATGGAGAGAGGAGGGGAAGACAGATAATGGGAGATAAAGACACCTGCAGACCTACTTCACCACCTATGAAGCAAGTCCACTAAAGGTGGGGAGCCGGGGGCTAGAACTGGGATCCTTATGCTGGTCCTTGCGCTTTCCGCCACCTGCCTTTAACCTGCCCAAAATTCTCTTTAAGAAGGAGTTCTGGCTTCTGTAATTACGTCTATACTGGACATGGGAGTAATGGAGCATTACTGAAAATCCAAAGGAGACCATCACAGATGATAAAGGAATACAATTTAGGGAAGATAGAGACATCATTATATTTGTTCATTACTTTTTCAGAAAGTAACTGTATTAAATTTAGTTCAAGAGATATTAGAATCCCAACTATTCACTCTTTTATGAGAATGAGCAACAGGGAAGAAAACAAGCTGGCATCAAAAATAAGACAAAAGCAAGTGGGATGATAATTTAGAATCAATGAGGTTTAGTTTTAAGTCCTAGAATATTACCTGATAATTGCCAAGTTGCTCATTTCATAGTGCTAATTAATACTCATACATTAGGAGACACGAAGTTCAGAAATATAAGGGCAAACAAGTTGAGTTTAGGGGCTTATAGAGGTAAAGGTTCCTCAGAAAGATTTGATAAAAATATTCTAACAAGAAAAGACACAAATAATATCACTTACTGTGTGGTGACTTAGTTATTGTTTATGAAGTACCTATTATGTGTCAAAGACTATTGTGAGATGGATTAGTGATAAGCAAGATTAAAATATGCCTAGAAATCATTGAGCTCAAATTCAACCAACCAGAGAAACTGTATCCTTATTACAATTCTCAAAACAGTCGTCCAAGCTCACTGTGTGTTTTATTTTGTTATTGTTGTTTGCTTTACAAAGTACACTTTTAAAACAAATCTATACTTTTTTTATAAGATATAAAAACATTTTCCCATATACCCAGAAGTCGCAATCATTCTGTACTAGTCCTTTGAATATTTCTTGCCAATTGAATCCTGCATGATTGTTGAAGAAATTATCCAAAAACTGTTGGAAATCAGGAGAGAGAGCAAAAAATGTAAGGAAAGAAAGTGGACCAAGAAAACAAAAAAGTGTAAGCATCTGATATGGACTTAATATTTAGATTGACTACAAATTCATATGCTATGATCCTATTCTATATATAAGTGATAATTTTGGGAGCTGGGCCCTTTGAAATGTGATTAAGTGCTGAGGATAGGTCTCTCTGAATGTAAACTGTTCTCTTGTAAAATAGATGTGAGAGGACTCCTGCACCCTTCCTGTCATTTAAAGATATCTTTTAAAAATATTCATTTATTATTTACTTCCTTTTTGTTGTTGCGGCGGTCTGGTGTCGGGCTGCACCACGGAGAAGAGAGCGGACGTCCAGATCAATGGGGTACACAATTCTTTATTATAGGATGGGGGAGGAGGTTTGGTTCAGACCACGTGGAGCCAGCCGGCAATGGCCGACCACGGGAGGAGAGCAGGGAGCGAGACCTCAGAGAGGGAGAGCCAAGAGCCCAGAGAGAGCGAGGGGAGGGGTGAGGGCGCTTTTAACTGGGCGACAACCAGGGGTGACGTGTAGGGCCAGGATTGGTTGAAAGGGGGCACTCTAGGATTTAGCGGGGCATAGAAAAACCTGGGGGCGTAGACTGCATCAGAATAACTTCTCAGCAACATCTCCTCCTATCCCTTTATATCTAAATGGACACAGTAAAGAAAAATGGAATGGAGCAGGCTTAAATGTTTTAGAGGAATGCCATGCTCAGGTGGGAAGATGTAGGACTTTCTGTGAAGGAGGGAAGGCTTAAATGGCTGCCAACCTTGTGAGATTTATGCGTCCTCCTGTGCTCAACCCCTCTTTAGAGAGAGAGACTTACCTGGAGAGACTCATCTCATAGGTTTAAGCACAGCCTGCTCAACCATCTCTTCACAATATCTCTACATCTTTTCTATCTTTCTATCTAGTAATTGCATAAGATGTACAAAGTCTATAAAAGACTATCATGGGGCAGAAACCTTTTGAGCATAAGCCTAAATGATATAACAAAATAGGAAGGGACAAGTAGCGGAGAAGTAAAAGCCAGTGTGGTGTGAAGGGAAGGATTGGTGTGTAAAGGAACATTCCCTGTTTGGGTGGGGAAAGGGGCAAGGGTACATAATGAGGGGGGGGCGGGAGGCATGACCCACCAAACAGAGGGGCTATTTGGCATTGTATAGTCCTCAAGGCAACAGTCTGTAAAGTCTATGAATTACTCAGGATCAGTCTATGAAAAACCAGCAGCGTGAAGGGAAATAAGCTGCTTCAAAATTGTGTAAAATGTATATAGGGTATGTCAGAAAGTCCGATACAAGTCTCAGGGGAAAAATTGGCAGGGGATGCAATGCTGCATGAGGGAGGTCAGCTGCTGGAATGTTGCTCTTTTGTAGATAGCTAGCTGGAACTGCCAACATGTAACAAGCAGGTCAGAAGCAGGAACGGTAACCAGGCATGAAGAAAGTTCTGTCCTTGGAGTTTGTGTATCAGGTTCTTCAGATCGCGTTGAGTGACATCTAGGGTTTCGGGGGGTGTGCCACGGTAGTCGTGCTATCTAGTGAGTGACGTCAGGGTGTGCAGGGGTTCAGATGGTTTTTCCGGGATTCCTGTGAAAGAAACACAAACAATCTGCTTCTCGTGGTTAATTTGAACTTGTAACAAGTTATAGGTTTGTTATAGTTGATACCTCGATGATTATAATTGGTTTAGAATCTCTTTATGATTTTATTTAAAGGTCATCTAATGTGACCTCCTGTAGCAGCCTCTACTGCAGGATCTTGAGACCAATTTTAGCTAAAATATGTATTTTAAACAGACTCAAATTGCTTAGAGAGTTAACGCATATTCGTGACAATGATTTCAACGTTTACAGTGCCAGATTGATGCCAGATCTGTTGTGGATTAGTTTCCACAAGATAGTTTACAGGGCACCTTTGGGGGCCCTTCAAAGGTGTCCTGTATATAAAAATTTATATAGTTTAGTTTTGGGAATGAATAGTCACGTTGAACATTTAGACTTTTACCTAAATAGTAAGTTACCTTAACAATTAACTTTTACCTTGTCTGGTAAAAGTGTAGCTGTAGGGTTACACTTTTGACCGTAAGTTAGTGTTAACAAACTTGAGACATACCCATAAACATTTAGTTATAACAAACTGGAGGAAAAAGAACTTTTGTTATAAAAACACATTATTTAAAAACAAATTTAAATCTGTCATTAGTCACACAGTTTAAGACTAAACACTTACATATATACCAAAACTATATATAAAATTCAAAAGAGGGTGAAAGAAAAAAAAATTTTGGAATGTTTCTGGACGTCTCCAGAAACTTTGGCTGCGTCCAGCATTTTTATATAAAGCCAATTACCTTTTAGAGTACTCCAAGCAGATGGGTCATGCAAAAAAAAAAAAATTGTCATTTAACACACTCACTCACAAAAACAACTGGCCAGTTATAACATAAGACATACAGGGAAAGGGTAGGAGAGAGGTCTCTGTGAGCCAGATTTTGCAGGTTCTTCCATGTCATATTACGGGTCCTGGGATGTATCCTGCATCTGGTCCTCTTGTAGTATTTCTTGTTCTTCAGGAATAACAGCGCCATCCTGCGGGTATTGTCGGACATGGCGGGCAGGAACCCAGACAGGTTTAGAGAAATTTTGAGGGAAAATGCATGCGAAACCCCTTCCCATGGTCAATAATGGGTCAGGCCCTTTCCAAACTTTATCGAGTGGGTATCTCCATTTGACCTTAATAGATGGGAGGGTAGATGGTGTTTGCCAATGAAGAATAATAGGGGGTAAGGCCGAGTTATTGCAAATATTAAAGAGATTTAATGTAGTTAAGGCTTTTGCTAGCTGGATATTGGGGGGATATGTTCCTCCTTTATCTTTATTTAGTTGAGCCTTCAGAGTTTGATGGGCCCTCTCGACAATGCCTTGTCCCTGTGGATTGTAGGGAATGCCCGTGGTATGAGTAATATTCCAGAGGGAACAGAAATCTTTAAATTGTTTGCCTGTAAACATAGGTGCATTGTCTGTTTTCAAAAATAATGGGACCCCCATAATGGCAAAACAAGAGAGCATATGGCTTACAAGCTTTTTAGCACTTTCTCCTGTCTGAGCTGTAGCCCACATAAATTTATAAAAGGTATCAATTGAGACAAACACATATTTTTGTTTGCCAAAGTTTGGTATGTGGGTGACATCAATTTGCCAAATAGCATTAGCTTTTAAACCTCGGGGGTTAACCCCAAGGGTCTGGATAGCAGGTGTCTTTATGAGACTTGCACAAGAAGAGCATGTAGCAAGGATATGTTTTAACTGTGGTACAGGAACATCAGGGAATCGAGCTTGAAGGCCTTTAAGATTAACATGGGTTGGAGAGTGAAAATTAGCAGGATCAGAGACAGAGACTGGGAAAGTTCCTGTGGAGGCAAGGCGGTCAACTGCGGCATTCCCTTCGGACAGGGAACCAGGAAGAGGGCTGTGGGAACGAAGGTGTTGAATATACAGTGGTTGGGTTCGAGAACAGAGCATAGAGGCGATTTGAATCAAGAGAGGGGAAAGTGGGTTGTCATCAATTTTCACATACGAACGAGCAAGCCATGGAAGTAAGTTAACAGTATACACACTGTCAGAAAAAAGGTTGAAGGATTCTGGTACAGCTTTTAGTGCAAGAAAAACAGCATAAAGTTCTTTGTACTGAGGGGAATTATCAGGAAGCTCAGTAAAGAGAGGTTTAGGAGATTGTTTGTCTGGGTAATATATAAGGGCAGCAGCTCCCCTTTTTCCACCATCAGTAAAGATTGTAGGAGCAGAGGGAATGGGATCCCAAGAGTAAAGTTTAGGTGCTAGTAGAGGCAGAAGAGGTAAAGAAGCTATCAATTTATTAGAAGGAAAATGGTTATCTATTTGTCCTGGAAACCCCACGAAGCTTATGGCAAAGCGGGAATGATGGCGTATAAGCCACTCTGTATCTGTGAGAGAAAAGGGCAGAATGATTAAATCCGGTTCTTTCCCTAAGACCTGCACAGACCTATTTCTCCTTTGGCGAACCGTGAATGCTGGGTTTTATCATACACTGAATCTGTCTTTATCTTGATCTTATACTTTTCTGTATCCACATTTATGAGAAATAAGTGCTTTTTGTTTTAGCCATTCAGTCTTATGACAGGTTTTTTTTTGTTTGTTTTTTTTTTATGGCAATCAAGACAAAAACATTGTCCATGAGAGCAAAGTGCTTTATATACTGTGTCTTCAGGGTATTTCATCCCTTCTCTTAGATTTCTTACAGACGAAGTATATATGTATAGATTAAGTATATGTCATTTTTATATCTGTCCCATTTTTATTCTTTAATGTTACCTATAAATGCATTACCTGCTATAAAAGGAGTTAGAAAACATAAGTTCTCTGATTGAAGGAAAATACCTGGCCTGCCGTCTTAAATTTAAAACATGACACCACTTCACCGAGTTTGTATTTTTTGAAGAACAAAACACTCTTAAGGAAATTATGTCCTGGTCCATGTCCAAAAGAGCCTCCTACATGGATTTTTCATTCGTTATTTCTTTTTAAATTTATTTATAAAAAGGAAACACTGACAAAACCATAGGATAAGAGGGGTGCAAAACCACACAATTCCCACCACCAGAAATCGTATCCCATCCCCTCCCCTGATAGCTTTTTATTCTTTAACTCTCTGGGAGTATGGACCCAAGGACATTGTGGGATGCAGAAGGTGAAAGGTCTGGCTTCTGTAATTGCTTCCCTGCTGAACATGGGCGTTGACAGGTGGATCCATACTTCCAGCCTGCCTCTCTCCTTCCCTAGTGGGGTGGGGTTCTGGAGAATCGGAGCTCCAGGACACATTGATGTGGTTGTCTGTCCAGGGAAGTCTAGTCGGCATCATGCTAGCATCTGGAACCTGGTGGCTGAAAAGAGAGTTAACATATAAAGTCAAACAAGTTGTTGTCTAATCATGATCTAAAGGCTTGAGTAATGCAGATGAAGAGTTGGGAGGATGGGGTCTCCATTCTATAGATAGGTAGTAGGCATATTCACACTAGTGCCAGATGTGGGTGAATAGCCAAGACATGAAACTGTACCTGAATGCAAGCAAATAAAGAAAGGTAGCATGGAACATGTTGACTGAAGTCTCCTGAGGAATAGTTATGGTTCCACTATTAGAAAAGGTGTATTCTATCAGGCTCATCTTTTCCCTCTTTTCTCCACCCTTGGGGGGGAGAAAATGAAGGGATGCAATGGATCAACCTTCATATTCTTGAAAAATGAGATGACAGTGAGATAGAAAATGAAGTGGGGAGCTGTAGGAGGAAGGGAATACCATACATAATAAGATTCAATACATTGCATTAGAGATTTAGAAAATATCAGATTCAGAAATTGTTTTTTTTTTATTTGTCTTTATTCACTTTCAATCCTTTCCATACTAGTTTCTGTGGTTATATGTATAACTGCAGGCAAAGGCCTTTCATTATTAATCATGTCATCAACACACTGCTCTATCACTGCCTCCAACTGATTCTTCAGTTTTACTCAAGCAGCAAATCACACTACCAAACATGAAAGATGGGAAACACCTGTGAGGTCATGGTTCCCCTTTCTCCTAAGGGGTGCATTTCCTTTGGTATTTTATAAAGGCAATTTTCTGCCTTCCCACACTGATGTGCACAAAGGTCTACCCAAATTCTCGTGTCTAGATGGTTGGCTCTGCACAGAAACAAGTTTTAAATGCACTAGGGTGAACCAGTTTTGCTAAATGTTTTATAACGTGTCAGGAAACCTTTATCAAACATTTAATTCAAAACCTGGCTTTGAACCAGGGAGGCATACAGTTCTGTAATTATTTTTAACCTTCTTTTGCTAATCACTGATAAAAAGCTTAATTCTGTTAACAACTCAACTTGACAAATTGCACCGCTCAATGGAATTAATTATGCATTTTATTGCATTAAATCGGATAAACAGGGAAGTGCCAGCAGGAAAAAGGAAGACTGAAAGCGAAGTAAAATGGTCACCATATAAATAGCTTATTGATATCTGACTATTTCTATTGTGACTCAATGTGTTAGCAAAAAAAAAAAAAAATACATAAAAGTACAAACCTCTCAAGCAGCACCTTCAATTTAAGTATGGTTCCAACTAAGTTAATTCAGTTTTTTTTTTTCACTAGAAACATACATTTTCCTCCCCTATAGCAAGCTGATTTGGATTCTTAGAGGGATTTTTCTTCTAATTGTCATGGAAGTTCAACCCTTTACCCTCTTATGTCCTCCAACTTTTAGTTTTAGTAATCTCAGAGCCTGGCCTTCAGGGATTTAACTCAGAGCAGCAAATTGTAACAGTAGGTGTAATATTGTGCCACAAAGGTATTAAAAATGGGAGAAAAAAAAGAGATTCACTTCACTTCACTTCTCCAGTTAAAGTTAAGTGCTCAAGCGGTCAGAAGACCATATGCAATTTTTACGGTTCTCTTTGTCTATAAATATACATGTTTCAGAGTAACTGCTGAATGAGACTTCTGGCACATAACCAAACTGTTCTGTCATATGGACTCCTGTGCTGCATTTGGTCTAGTCAAAGACCTTTGCTATATAGTAAACTCTTCAACAAATTCATGTGTAGAATAGTATGTTCTTTAGGCGGGGCAGTGGCACACCAGGATAAGGGTACATGTTATCATGTGCAAAAATCTGGTTGAAGCCCTCAGTCTGCACCTCCGGGGGGGGGGGGGAGCTCCTTGAATGATGAAACACTGCTACAGTGTCTCTCTTTCTCTCCCACTCAAATGTTCTCTGCCCTATCAAATTTAAATTTTAAAAGTCACGTCCTTCCTCTCACGTATACTCTTTTGTATCTCTAGTTACTTTTTGTTTTCTTAATTTCAAAATATAATAACACATTTAGATTTTCTTCTAAAATCTGGTATACCCAGTTATTCACTTCTCCCATTTCACTTCCATAACTTTCAAATCAGTACATAAGCATGTTAAAATTAATTTTACCATGATGTTTGATTCATGTTGATTTTACCATGATGAGGGTGTTCAGGGGCCTTGGGTGCTGAGGGGAAGAGGTGGCCTGAGGGTGTTCAGAGTCCTGGGGTGCAGAGAGGAGGAGGAGACCTGAGGATGTTCAGGGGTCTTGGGTGCTGAGGGGAGAGGGCCTGAGGGTGTTCAGAGGCCTGGGGTGCTGAGAGGAGGAGGGGGCCTGAGGGTGTTCAGGGGTCTGGGGTGCTGAGGCTGCAGCTCCTGGCTCTGCTCTGCTCCTCTCCTGCCAGGCATCGCTGCCCTCAGTCCATGTGCCTGAGGGCCACCATCTCTCTCACTTTGGGGCAACACCCGTGGGGAGTCCATGGCTCTGTGGGGAAGCGCGGCTGAGGTGGGGTGCTCTGAGGGGGCCTGGCCTACCTGCCCTGGTCCATGGGCCTCCCTCAGGCCAGGGCCTCACCTTGCCACACCTGCTCAGGGCTCATGGGGCAAGGAGGGGAGGGGGTCGCGCTGGGTGCAGGGCTGGTCCCAGAGGGAGCACAGTGCCTAGGGTGGCATGTGCAGGAACAGGCAGAGCAGGAATTCCACCACCACCCAGCCTCCCTACCACTCTGCTGTGCCTGCAGCTTGCACCCCTGCAGGCAGCAGGCCACCACAGCTGCTGCTGCCTCAGCCCCCCACCACCCCCACCGTCACCCCCCCCACCGCCACCCCACCCCCCACCGCAAACAAGAAGCCATGCAGGAAGTGGAGCACATAGGCCTTCGCCATTTATGGTGGACCAGCAGGAAGATGAGGTGCGAGCTACAGCTGGCCCTGGCTGCGAACCCAGTGCACCCAGAGCCAGATGCCAGAGGAGGAGCAACAGCCTCCACCCAATCGATTTTGGCCTGCTGCAGCGCCCTACCAGAGTTGGATGGAGGAAGCCGCCAGGGCTGCTCAGGGTGAGGCGCCTGACACCCTGGCGCCCTGAAAAGATGGTTGCTCAGTTCACACTCTGCTCCTGGTCCCGGCTGGGTCTCCAACAGTAAGTTCTTAATAATGTTTTCTGTATTCTAATCAACTGCTGACTATATAATAAATAAATATTTAAAAATATTTTAAAATATTTAATATTTATTAATATAATTTATATTTAAATATTTTGTTATATTCAAATATTATGAATATTATATTTATAATTAATATTTATTAGTATTAATGTTTAATATTTATATAGTAAATATTTATAATTTCCACATATTCATGTAATCTTTTCCAAATAGTCTACTTAATAGTAAGATTTTGAAGATTTTAATATAATTGATAAGATAAAAATTGAGAAGGAAGGGGAAGTGGAAAGGAATATAAATAAATCTTTGCAGCACTGCTTGTCATTGTTCCTCCCCTGTAGATAGGGATTGGGGGGCTTGAACCTAGCTCCTTGTGTATAGTAATAGAAAGTTTGTTCAACCTAGTGCACCAACAATATTTAATTCTGATGGTAAATATTACATATATATATATATATATACTTATAATATATGTATATTCAGGGAATAGTTTAAGTAAGAATATCAGCTTTGGGTGTTGATGATAGCACTTTAGTCTTTTCCTTGAGTGTCTCAGGAGGGTGTATTCCAGCTTCTTTGGTTTACAAAACCAGTGTATTAATATTTGTACTACAAAGACTCTTCATTTAAGTATATAGTTTTCGATAAGGCCAGTTAAAGGTATTAAGATAAGAATAGAAAAGAAGTAATAAATTGAAGCTAGTTGGCCAATAATGATGTATGGGTCTTATACAGGTTGGCTTCTGATTCCAGTCTGATACTATTAGTCAGAAAACACATTGACTTATAGGTCGAAATGCTATACTTTGTTGTTTTGATTAGGTTGTGATTGGCAGATGCAATATTATTTGGTATGGATTGGGAGAGGCATATGGGAAAGGGTTCCAGGACTGGGGGAAGTAGAGGCTTTGTAGTGGAGATGTGAGGTTCCTGCTGCCTTAGGGTTCAAAAAGACAATCTATAGTTAATGTTATCATCACATTATTTGGTAATTGGGTTAACTTTGAAAAGTCCTTTTGTTAGGGTTTGCTGTACACTACACAGTATCTTGTATATAGCTGTGCTATTGGTTGCTTCTTATCTACTTGGTCTAGGATTTTGAGAGATTCCGCATATGAAATACACAGACTATATATTAAAAAGACTCAGTCTGTGTAATAAAAAACTTCGAGACATAGAATTAATTTTCCCCTCTCATATTAATTAACTAGTGATTTATATGACTAAATTTTCTAGGAGTATACTTAAACACCATTCCCACCACCAAAAGACTGTGACCCATCCCTCCCACCCACTCCCACCCTCAATTGGCCCAGAAAGCTGCATGTCTACCCTTCACCACAGGGTTTTAACTTTGTGCCCTACTTATAATTTGGTCAGGTCCTGCTTTCAGTTTCCCTTTCAGATCTTCTTCCTCAACTTCTGTTGATGAGTGGGATAATCCCATACTCATCTTTATCTTTCTGACTTAGCTCACTTAACATAATTCCTTCTAGCTCTGTCCAAGATGGGTCAGAGAAGGTGGGTTCATTGTTCTTGATAGCTGCATAGTATTCCATTGTGTATATATACCACAGCTTTCTCAGCCACTCATCTGTTGTTGGGCACCTGGGTTGCTTCCAGGTTTTAGCTATTATGAATTGTGCTGCTATGAACATCGGCATACACACCTCTTTTTGGTGGGGTGTTATGGAGACCTTGGGGTATAATCCCAGGAGAGGAATTACTGGATCATATGGAAGGTCCATGTCTAGCCTTGTGAGAGATTTCCAGACTGCTCTCCACAGAGGCTGTACCAATTTACATTCCCACCAGCAATGCAGAAGAATTCCTCTGTCCCCACAACCTCTCCAGCATTTGTTGCTGCTGTCCTTTTTGATGTATGCCATTCTTACAGGAGTGAGGTGGTATCTAAGTGTTGTCTTTATTTGCATTTCTCTGACAGTCAGTGACCTAGAGCAGTTTTTCATATGTTTATTAGCCTTTTGGATCTCCTCTGAGGTGAATGTTTTGTTCATATCCTCTTCCTATTTTTGGATGGGGTCATTTGCTTTTTTGGTGCTAAGTTTGTTGAGCTCTTTATATATTTTGGTGATTAGTTTCTTGTCTGTTGTATGGCATGTGAAGATCTTCTCCCATTCTGTGATAGGTCTCTTTGTTTGTTTAGTAGCTTCTTTGGCTGTGCAGAAGCTTTTCAATTTGATTTAGTCCCATTGGTTTGGTTCTGCTTTAGTCTTCCTTGCAATTGGGTTTGATTCATCAAAGATGTCCTTGAAGTGTAGGTGGGAAAGTGTTTCACCAATGTTTTCCTCTAAGTATTTGATTGTTTCTGGTCTGACATCCTGGTCTTTGATCCATTTGGAGTTGATTTTTGTTTCTGGTGAGATAAACTGGTTCAATTTCATTCTTCTGCATGTTACAACCCAGTTTTCCCAGCATCATTTATTGAAGAGAGCCTCCTTTTCCCATTTAATCCTTTGGGCCCCCTTATCAAAGTTTAGATGTCCATAGGTGTGGGGACTTATTTCTGGGCTTTCAATTCTGTCCCACTGTTCTGTATGCCTATTTTTGTTCCAGTACCATGCTGTTTTGATGATGATGGCTGTATAATATAGTTTAAGGTCTGGGAGTGTGATGCCTCCATTTCTGTTTCTTTTCTGCAAGATGGTTTTGGCAATTCTAGGTGTCTTCAGGTTCCAGATAAATGATTGTAGTGTTTGTTCTATTCTCTTAAAGAAGCTTGGTGGAACTTTGATGGGTATTCATAAAAATTGTATATGGCTCTGGGGAGAATATTCATTTAGATGATATTTATTCTTCCAATCCATGAGCATGGGATATCTTTCTATTTCTTTATATCAGTTTCTATTTCCTTGAGTAGCGACTCAATACTTTTCAGTATACAAGTCTTTCACTTCTTTGGTCAACTTGATTCCTAGGTATTGGATTGATTTTGCTGAAACATGAAATGGGAGTGATTTCTGGATGTCTTCTTCTTTAGATTTAGTGTTTGCATAAAGAAATGCCACTTCCAGGAGTTTTATGCTGGATTCTTTAGGTCGTTCTCTGTATACTATCATATCATATGCAAAGAGTGAGAGCTTGACTTCTTCCCTTCCAATCTGTATTCCTTTGATTACTTTCTCTTGCCTGATTGCTATGGCAAGAACTTCCAATACTATGTTGAAGAGTAACGGTGACAGTGGACAGCCATGTCTAGACCCTGACCTGAGGGGGAATGCTTTCAGCTTCTGTCCATTGAATATGATGTTGGCTGTAGGTTTGCTATATATGGACTACACTATCTTGTGGAATTTCCAATCTATTCCCATTTTTTGTAGGGTTTTGAGTATGAATGGGTGTTGGATTTTGTCAAAGGCTTTCTCTGCATCTATTGATATAATCATGTGGTTTTTGGCTTTGCTTTTATTGATGTGGTGAATGACATTGATTGACTTACGGATGTTGAACCAGCCTTGTATTCCTGGGATGAATCCCACTTGGTCGTGATGAACAATCTTTTGATATGCTGCTGTATCCGGTTGGCCAAGATCTTGTTTAATATTTTGGCATCTATGTTCATCAGAGATATTGGTCTGTAGTTTTCCTTTTTTTTTTTCTGTCCCTATCAGCTTTTGGTATCAGGGTGATGTTGGCTTCATAGAAGGTGGAAGGGAGTATTCTTGTTTCTTCAATCTTATGGAAAAGCTTAAGAGGTATGGGTACTAACTGTTTCCTGAATGTTATGTAGAATTCGTTTGAGAAGCTGTCTGGTACAGGACATTTGTTGTTGGGGAGATTCTTAATAACGATTTCAATTTCTTTGTCTGTGATTGGTGTATTTAGGTTTTGTAGTTCTTCTTGGTTCAGTTTTGGAAGGGCATATGTTTCTAGGAACTGTTCCATTTCTTCCATATTCTCTATCGTGGTGGCGTATAGTTCTTCATAGAAATTTCGCATGATTCGCATGGTGTCCTGCACCAAAGCCAAGGACTCAGAAGAAGAAGGAGAAGAGTCTTGAGGTCCTGGTGCACGATGGTTGAAAAGTTGGTAGTGAGAGTGTCAAGAGCACATGAAAATTTATACTCATGTGTAAACAACTGTACAGTAATCCATTAAGGTCTCCATCAAGTAAAAATTAAATAAAAGAAAGCACAAAAAATTGAACATAGTAAAGAAAATACTATCGTTATTTGGAGACATTCGTTGAAAGTTTGTAAGTAAAAGTTTAATTTTCTAGTGACTTATCAGAAGAAGAATGGTGTAAAAATGTGAAGTGATTTGGAATATTTTAAAGTTTAGTTTTTTAAATACCTATAATTTGTCACTGTGCTTTATTTTGCAGGAATTATAAGATCTTAGTGTTAATATTTTTTACTGTGGTGCTATGGAACTAAAATTTATTTTTATACCTCAGAAACAACTAATTATTATTGTCTAAAATGTGTCATTTTGGTATAATTAATTTTGAAAAGGAATTACCATATTAATTAATAAACTGATGAAAGCCCCTTTCAGTGACAATCACAAAGTTATATTACTATGTTAAACGTAGGTATCCAAAATATTTTTTTTTTATTTTTACTAAGGAAACACTGATAAAAAACATAGGATAAGAGGGGTACAACTCCACACAGTTCCCACCACCAGAACTCCGTATCCCATCACCTCCCCCTGATAGATAGCGTTCCTATTTTTTAACACTCTGGAAGTATGGGCCCAATATCAGAAGGTGGAACGTCTGGCTTTTGTAATTACTCCCCCGCTGAACATGGGCATTGGCAGGTCAATCCATACTCCCAGCCTGTCTCTCTCTTTCCCTAGTGGGGCAGGTTCTGGGCAAGTGGGGCTCCAGGACACTTTTATTTTTTCTTTTCCTGAGCCTGACATTTGATATGCAGGTGGATCCAACTTATTGTCTAGGGAGATGATGCCATGGCTGGAAAAAGGACCAGAAATCTGGATCAGGGAAGAGAGTAGCTGTGTTCCTGGGATGTCAGTCTGCACTACCTTCCTTCCAAGCCCTCCCGCCCAAATTCTGCCTAACCCTGCTAAGGCTGTGGGGAGAAATCAAGGAGCCCAGGCAAAAAGAGTGCATTAAAAAGGCACATGTTTAATTTCCAGCAGGAGAGGCCACTGGCTGAAGGTACCAGGTGGCCCCACTGGAGTTTACAGTTTACACTTTATAATTTACAGTTTACATGCTTCCTTCGGGGGTACACAGAGAGTACATGATGGGGAAGGGTGCAGCTTCTTCTCATCTGATGTGAGGTCTGTAGAGTCCTCTGCCAAGCGCCGTCCTCCATGGTGCTGCTCTGGGGCAGGTGGTCACTGAGAACTGTGGACTGCCTTGCACTGGTGCCGCCATCTTCAAGTGGAGCCTTAAGTCATGACCTGGGGAAGAGCAAGAAGGCCACTTTAGGGCAGCCAAGTCTCCTCAGCAATGGGGGTTGGGGGGGAGAAGAGGGAAAGTGGGATAGTCAGGCAAGGGGTGAGAACAACTTTAAACTAAAGCAGACCCACCTTGGGTGACTAGCTCCTCAGCCAGTGTGCACCCCGCTCCCCCTTTACTGTTGGATCCCCAGGCCCAGGAGTCCCCCACTCCTTCTCACAGAGGAAAATGTTCCTTAAAGCTGAGCCCTGCCCACAGCACTCTCTTGCTAGAGCAGCTTCAGACATCAGGGGAGGAAGCCCCTGTGTGACAAGGATCTGAGCAGCCTCCACCTGAGACCCCCATCAGTTCCCCCATGCTGGACCCCAGGGCTCTGCAGAGAAAGCACCAGGAACAGTGCTTGCTTCTCTGAGTCAGAGTGCTGTGTCCTCAGACAGTATGACACCAGGACATAGTTACCTTCCCGCACCCTCTCAGCTACCTTCCGCTATGCCCTGTGACCACACTGAGATGTTTCTAAGAGAACCTGAGATAAAGTCTTGCAGCTTGTCATGTGGCAGGTTAAGCACAGGTGGCACAAAGTGAAAGGACTGGCTTAAGGATCCAGGTTTGAGCCCACTGGCTCCCCACCTGCAGGGGAGTCACTTCACAGATAGTGAAGTAGGTCTGCAGGTGTCCCTCTTTCTCTCCCCCTCTCTACCTTCTCCTCCTCTCTCCATTTCTCTCTATCCTATCCCATAAGGATGACAACATTCATAACTACAGTTATTAATAACTATCACTTTTAATCAAATAGAGATGGGAATGAAAGCTGAAATGAAAAATAGATACCTTCCTGAGAAAACTATGCGGTCTTCACTCGGCCCATGCTGGCTTCTCCATGTGCTAATGGGTACACAGGTGTCCCTGACTCCAGAGATGTGGTGTGAGCTTTCCTCCTCCTCCTGCTGCTGCCTCCGTGCTCCCTATTCTCCGCCTGGGTTAAGGAAGATCATTGGCATGCGTACTCAATCAGGCTGTGTCCTGGGGCTGGGGGGGTTTGCACTCCACACCCCTCAAAAAACACACCCTAACTCTATGTGGAGCCTCCCAGGTAGGTGCTGGGATGCATGCCTTCAAGGTACAGGGAAGGGACCTGGGTACAGCTCACTTCACTCACCTGGGTTGTGTTCCCCAGACTAAACTTGTGCCTCTCTCTTTCTGTCTCTGGCCAGGAGCCTCACCTACAAGTGCACAGGTGGTCCCCCAGTCTGTACTGCTCTGAATGGGGCTAAGCTTAGGATCTCTGAGTTCCTCTGAGAGCAGTATTCCCCACTGTGCTGCAACCCTGAGTGGAGCTTGGAAAGCGTTTTCTTGCTCACGTAAATTGGAATGAGTTTACACCTTGAAGTTCAGAGATAATAATGGTCACGGAATGCAGTAGGTACCTTGGTGTTGGCATTGGCAGTTCCTCCTTTACTACTTCTGTATAATGTCTGTGCTGTAGGTTGGCCGGATGGATGGATGCTGGTGATCCCAGATCAGTAGGGAGGCTTCTCTCATCCCCAGTGGCGCTGCCTCACTAGCCTTCTCACAATGGATTAAGGAAGGTCAAGGGAATGTCTACGAGATGACAACTGGTAACCCCCTTGCTTTTCTTCCCAAAGCAGTCCCAGGGGCTGAACATTGTGGGCATATTGGATCAATAGCAGCCAGACTCAGAAATTGTGGGCACCCTTATTGGGTACAGCCCTAGGCTCTCTCCCACATGGAGAAGGCAGGGAGAAGAGGCCTGGAGGCTCCTCACTACACTCACTCCTCAGGTGCTCCCTGACTAACCCTCCTCCCTCACATGGCCTCCAGGAGCAGGCAGGGTGTTTGGGGCCTCTTCAGTTACTCAGACGGGTGCAGGGGCTGAACCCCTACAGAATATGGAATCAGTGACAGTTCTTGCTCTGTGTGGGAATCTCTTTGGGTCCCTCCTTTGTGTGGAGAGTTCACACTACCAGAGATGGGTGTCCATTTCTCTGTCCAGGTCTCTGTGGCATGTTGTTCTATGCTCCTCTCGATTATGCTCCACTGCCTGCGCATCTAGGAGACCCTGCTGTAGATCCCACTGGTTCCACTGACACGTGTCCTAAATCCTATGATACCCCTGCCTCAGGCCTGCTTGTGTGGATGCAGGATCCTGGTGCAGGGAAATCTCACCCTGTCAACAGGAAGGATTATTTCAGTGTGGTACCATAATGGACACGTGGAACTGGAACAGTGGAAGTATGTCACTAGTGATGTTAGGAAGAAACATTAGCAAACATAAATGAGATTTGAATTCTTTAATAACTGTCATCCATCTTCAAAGAAATATTTCTCTTAATATGTGAAGTAAAAAGATATCTACAGATCATCACCCTAGCACCTTAAATGTCAGGGATTGAACTTGGGAGCACTTACTTTTTCCTCTCCAGCCTCAGCCAAGTCTTAACCTACTGGGCAGCAGTTGCCATATTCCATCATATGTAAGAGAAAGAGAGTCACCTGTATAGGACAGTCATCATATTAGAGCTAGGAAATGACATGAAACCATTCATTTAATATATGGGAATGAATGTGCAAGTGCAAAGGGGTTGCCCATGTTCTTAAATTAATACAGTGTCTTCTTTAACTGTCTAGAAAGCCTTTCCAATCTACATTTTGACCAACTCTGTTGTTCTTAAGTACCAGAAGGTGAACGACTTTGTTTTTAGTCTCTTCATCACAGTGTCTGTCTTTCTGTCCTCTGTTTCCATGAGGCAGGAACTCCTTGTCTCTTCATCAGGTGTTACACCAGGACCAGATGAGTCCTTGGCTCTGAGGAATGGCTGCTGTGTGTTCTGACAGGGAGAGATGGGGGTGGCCATGTTGTGGAGTAGGAGGAGACAGAGAGTGAGAGGGTGACTGCACCTGAGCAGAGAAGACAACTCAGGAGTCTGTGTGAAGGCCACTCCTGACCAAGTCAGGGATGCACCACATGAGGAAGCCTCTGCAGAGCTTGCAACCCTCATTGTCTCTCTGCCCAGGATGCTCACTGGCCAAGTGCTCTGATGGAGTCACCAGACTGTGCATGCAGCTGTGTGGGAGCTTCTGTTAAGTAGTCCAAGTGCCTAGGGTGCAGTGTTTCCCACTGGAACAAAACCAGAGTGGAGCTAGGAAATGCTGATTTTGCTAATCCTGTATCATAGTTTAATGAAGTCTGGAGATCAGAAAGATCTTGAAGTGCAATAATTAGCTCCCTGTTGGAATTGTCCAATCTTCCTCTTGGTCTGCCTGTGATCACGGGAATCTGAAAGCTGGTGACACCAGAGCTATATGGATGCTTCTCCCATGCCTGCTGCTGGTATGTTACTATTCACCTTTCTCACCTGGCATTAAAGAAAGTCACTGGCCTGTTGCCATGGTCAGGGCTTGCAACCCAAAGTGCTTTTCTCTCTAAAACCACTCTCATGGGCTGCATATTGTGGGAATGAATGGCTTCTCTCAGGGTGGAATCCCACAGTCAGCAATGGGTCCAAAGCTCCTGCTCTGGGTGCCCTTCTTGGGTGTAGCCCTTGGGCCCCTCCCCCATGGTGAATGTAGACTGAAGGGGACTGGAGGCTCCTTGCTGCTGCACTCACTCCTCAATTGCTCCCTGTGTGTGTCACCTCCCCACAGCTCCTCCCAGAGAAGCCAGGGTATGCAGATCCTCTATACTTATTCAGAGGGGAGCAGAGGCTGCACCCCACACAGCCAGTGTGTCCTGCCTGCAGTGCCAGCTCTGTGTCTGTGAGGAAAGCTCCAGTTGTCCATCCTGCTCCAATTGCCCATGCTAATTGTGAAGAGCTCACTGTACAAGAATCAGAAGTCCACTTCTCTGTCCTGGTCTCTGTGGCAAACTGGCCTCTGGTTCTGGTATGTCCTCTACTGGCTGCCATCCTCAGAGATGCTCCTGCAGATGTCACTGGCCCCACTGACATATGCCTCAGTGCCCATGTCATCCCTGTCTCCAGCCTGCTGGTGTGGTCACATGCCCAGGTACACAGGAGACAAATCCCAGCCAACATGCAGAGTTGTTCTACTGTTGCACCAGAATCAGTTCATTTAATTTTGGAAATAGCAGTGTGTCACCAGTGACTTTTGGAAGGGAATATTTGAAAAAACATGTATGAGATTCAAATTCTTTAATAGCTGCCACTCATCTTCAAACACTTATTATTTCTCTCACCTAGGATGGAGACCTACCCAGATCATCTCTCTGGTACATGTGCTATCCTAGATCTACCTTGAGAGCACTTAATGTTTCTCTCCAACTCCGGCCCATAGCTCATAATCTGGTGTTCCTATTGGGTGCAGCTCTAAACTCCCTCCCACATGATGAAGGTAGACTGCAGGGGCCTGGGGGCTCCTCACTGCACGTGCTCCTCAGCTGTTCCCTGCCTGCACCTCCCTGCACACAGCCCCTCCAGGAGAAGGCAGGGTGTACAGAGCCTCTTTATTCACTCAGGGCGGAGCAGGGGCTGAACCCCACAGCACCCAGGTTTTCACCTTGCAGTGGCAGCTCTTTTTCTGTTGGGGAAGGTTCTCTGGTCCCCTGTTAGTAGGAAGAACTCACTGTATCAGAGTCGGGGGTTCACTTCTCTCTTCAGGTCTCTTTCCAAGCTGGTATCTGCTCCTGTGGCCTGCCTTCCACTGCCTGTTGTCCTAGTGACCCTCCCGCCAATGCCACTGACTCCACTGTCAAGTGCCCTAAAGCCCATTTTCCTACTGTCCTGCCTGCTGGTACTGCCAGAGGCCCTGGGTGTGTCACCAGTGATATTAGGAAAGAAATAGTAGAAAACATGAATGAGATTTGAATTCCTAAGTTCCTTCCACACATTTTTAGAGATGTATTATTTGTCTTACGTGTGAAGCAGAAAAATCTGCCCAGGCCACTGCTCTGTCACATGTGATGTCAAGCATTGAATTTGGGAGCACTTCCTGTTTTCTTCAACTCCATGCAAGACTCCACTTCATGGCCTCCAGTTTCCATATGCTGTCATTTATAAGAGAAAAAGAGTGACCTGCATATCGCAATCCTTCCAGAGCTATGAAATGACAGAAAGCCATGCATTTCACTCAATGTGTGAAAGAAGAAGTGTAAATCCAGAGGAGTTTCTCATGCTCTCAGATGAATGTAGACCCTTCCTTCACCAGCTAGGAAGGCTTAACTGTCTACACTGATGTGTTGCACGGCCCGAAGGTGTACAACCTGCTCCTAGTTTCTTCATCTCTTTTTAGCATTAGGTCATCTCTCTTTCTCTCTGTCTCTGTCTCTCTTTCTCTCAGTGGCAGGCCCTCTTTACTCTTCCTAGGATGAGACCCCAGCATCATAGGAGTCCTTGTCTCTTAAGAAGGCTTGTATGTGTGCTGGCTGATATGCAGAAATGTTGTTGGCTGTGTTGTGAAGGAGAAGGAGGTAGAGTGGGTAGCTGGACCTTAGTAAAGATGACAATTCATGAGTTTGTGTAAAGCCTGTTCCTGACTGAGTCATGTATCCAATACCCTAGGCATATTCTGCAGAGCTTGCAGCCCTCCTTATCTCTGTCCAGGATGCTCACCGGCCAAGCTCTCTATGGAGTCACTCAGGCTCTCCAGGCTGTTATAGGAGCTTCCATTAAGGGTGATTTAGCACCTGGCAGTGCAGTGTTTCCCACCAATATTTAATTTGAGTGGAACTAGGGACCGCTGTTGGGGCTAATTTTAAGTGCATTGTGCTTATGTCAATTTTAATTGTTTAGAGACCAAAAATATCACAAAATGCCAAGTTACCTTCCTGTTGGAATTGTCCAATTACCTCTCATGCTCACTTTTTCTTGTGCTAAAGGGAACCAGGATGTTGGTGACCTCACAGCTGTGGGGAGGCCTCTCTCCCACCTGCTGGTGTCTCACTGCATAATCCCCTTCTCACCTGGGATTGAGGAAAGCTATGGGCATGTTTACCAGATCAGTGCTCATAACCTCTATGTTTTTTTTTTCTTCCAATAAATGGTACAACTGGCTGAGGTTGTGAGCACATTGCATTCTGCCCTGGGTGACTTGTCACACTGAGCAGTGGGCCCACAGCTTATCCTCTGGGCACTCTTAGTCTGAATTGCTCAAGGCACCCTCCCACATGATGAAGGCAGAAAGAAGGGGCCTCTTGAGGTCCTCAGAGGGGTGTAGGAGCTGAGCCCTCACAGAATATGTGGCCTTCCTGCACTGCAGGCTATTTTTCTGTGGGGCAAATTCCACTGGTCCCTTCTCACTGTGAAGAACTCACTCTACAAGAGCCTGGTGTCCACTTCTCTCTCCAGGTCTCTGTGGCAACTCCTCTCTGCTGTTCTGGCTTGTCCAATAATGCCCGCTCTCTTGGAAGTCACTGGTCCTACTGACAGGTGCCCTTCAGCCCCTGTTACCTTGGCCCCTGGCCAGCTGGTGTGTTCACAGGCCCAGCACACAGGAGACTCAGTGAAGTCAGCATGCAGAATTATTTCACTGTAGGCAACAGAATCAACCCATCTAGTAGGGGGCAGTAGCAGTGTGTCACCAGGGAAGTTAGGAAGGAAATACTAGAAAAGCATAAGTGAGATTTAAGTTCTTTAATAGCTGCTAGAAATCTTCAAAGATTTATTACTTGTGTAAAGTGATGGAGAGAGACCTACACAGACAATACCTCTGGAACATGTGGTGTCAAGGATTGAACTTGGGAGCACTTACTCTTTTTAATTTTTATTTATTTATTCCCTTTTGTTGCCCTTGTTGATTTATTGTTGTAGTTATTATTGTTGTTGTTGTCGTTGTTGGATAGGACAGAGAGAAACGGAGAGAGGAGGGGAAGACAGAGAGGGGGAGAGAAAGATAGACACCTGCAGACCTGCTTCACCGCCTGTGAAGTGACTCCCCTGCAGGTGGGGAGCCGGGGTTTGAACCGGGATCCTTATGCCAGTCCTTGTGCTTTGTGCCACCTGCGCTTAACCCACTGCACTACAGCCCGACTCCAGGGAGCACTTACTTTTTGGTCCAACTCCAGCCAAGGCTCCACCTCCTGGGCTGCAGTCCCATATGCTGTCATATATATAAGAGAAGAAGAGGAACCTGCACATCACAGCAATCATATCAGTGTTAGGAAGTGATATAAATGCATTCATTTAACTGAATGTGTAATAAGAGTACAAGGGCAAATCCAGAGAGGCTCTTAGTTGAACACATACCCATCCCTTCCTCAATGGGAAGCCTTGACCATCTATACTTTGGGAGAAGTGTGAATGGTGACCAGAAGCTATAGAGCTTTGCTTGTAGTCTCTTCTTAACTGTGCTTCATATATCTCATCTCTCTCTCTATTTATCTCTCTCGCTCTCTCTTTCTCTCTCAATCTCTATCTCTCTACCAAGGACTCTTTGTCCTCCCTGTGCAGGTTCCAGGACCAGAGTAGGTCCTGGATCAGAAGAAGAGCTGAGTGAGTGTGTACTAATGGGGAGACTGGAGGATTGCTATGTTGTGAGAAATAATACCTGAGTTAAAATAAAACTCAAGGGTCTGTGTGAAAGCTACTTGTGAGTGAGGATCCACCCTGTCAGCTGCATGCTGCCCAGAGAACAGCCGTCCTGGACTCTGCCCAGGATGCTCATCAGCCAAGTGCCCTGTAGGAGTCGCCCAGGGTCTCCATGAAAACACTGTGTATCTGTGAGTGTTTCTGGACTTCTGAGACTTGCTCTTTAGTGCTAACACATGAAAACTGCTAAGGCAGACTTAGTCTGATCTCTCCACCAGTAATCGCTAAAATGAGTCTGTGTAAGGCTGGACTGTTTGACAGACAAGACAGGTCACTGAGGAGGAGCAGGGAACTGTCCTGCATGTAGGCTCTATTTGTTTGGTTTGAGATTCACACTGTACCTGGGCCTCCTCCCACTGAGAATAGAGGGATCAGAGGAGCATCCCCTAGACACTTACTGAGCAGGTCTTTGCTGAGGGTCTCCAGGTCACTCTAATGTGGTGTTTCCCATGCTGCAGATGATACTCCTGGGGGTGGGGAGGCAGACTGGCCACAGTCACAGGGTACATCTAGCATCAGCCGTGCAACTGAGTCCCTCCAGAGCCCCAGCTGCTGGCCACACTGCCCTGCAAGTCTGCTGCTCTACAGGTCACTGTGTTCAAGACCAGATGTTGCACCGTGGTCCACACCCCGGCGGGAAGTTGCTGGTACTCTCTCTCCCTATCTATCTCCTCCTGCCTTCAAAGTTGCTATTCCAGGGAAAAATATATAAATAGGACCACCAGGATAGTGGGGGGTCACTGTGAAGGCATGAAGCCTGGTGGCAAGAAATTAAAGCGTAACATGCAGGTGGATGCCAAGCCCCTACCGGCTTGTGTTGACTATATCTATATCAATACTTTTATTACATACATAGAACGAAAAATGGGGAGCAGAAAATAAGACTAATACCAGGAGCAATGTGTAGCATTGTTAAGGAACCAAGTCCCAGCAGTGATTGGAAATACTGAAATAAAAGGTTCATACAATAAACTAATAGTAGACAGAATAAAAAATAAAATATGCTTTAATCTAGTAAATTAAAAATAGATATAGTAATAACTAAGTAAAATAATGAAATAAAAAACTCCAAATGAAAAAAGTTAAGTTGAAAAATAAATTTAAATAAAGAACAAATGTTGGTGGCTGTCCCCCTGGTTAACCACACACATTGCCACATGACAGTGTGTGTGTATCTGAGTTCCAATTCCTGCTCCCCACCTGCAGGGAGAAGCTTCAAAATCTGTGAAACAGGTACAGCAGGTATCTTTTTCTTATTCTCTAATTCCCTCTCTTCTTTTCTCTAAGTTTAAGTCTATCAAATAAAAATACAATAAAATAAAATCATCCCGAGACATGTAAGCTAAATGTGCAGAGCTGCCAGGCCAGTGATGAGGGTGTGGATTTCATAGTCATCCCGGCTCCCAGCTCTGGACTTGACTGTGGGAGTGGTCTTTGGAGGGGCTGCAGCACTTGCAGGGAGACCTGCAGATGAAGGGGCAGGAAAGGCGGGGGCCCCAGTTGGGGTTGTGTTGGTCTGCCTGGGTCTGCAGTCAGAACTTGAAGCTCTGAGGCCCTTCCTCATAGAGAGCCCAGGGTTGGACAGGACAGTGGCAGAGTGACCCTGGGCCACAGTCCCAGGAATGCTCAGATGGGTTAGGGTCAGAGCCTGCATCTTACTTATAATTGAAGCCAAGCCACTGGAGACGCTGGTGCCAGCAGCATAAAGGTTTGAGTGAGCTGCCCCTCCAGACAGGATGGGAACCTTAGGACCTGCCCCCAGGGCACCAGAAGTGGTGACTCCAGATGGAGCAGTGGTGGTTTTCCTTCTGGCAGACCTGGCTGATCTGTGGTCCATCCCACCCAGGGCCCAAGATGTGGACAGGGCAGTGGGTAAAGGACCCTGGGCCACAGTCAGCCCTGTGTTGGAGTCACTCAAGCTCAGAACCTGTAGCCTACTGATAAGGAAATTCAAGTTACTGGTGACTCTGGTGCCAGAGTCCGGAAGACTTGAGTGAGATGCCCCTCCAGACAGATTGAGACTATTCAAGGGACCTGCTCCCAGAGCACCAAGAGGAATGACTCTAGATGGTGCAGTGGCAGATTTCCTTTTACTGTCCTCCCTGCAGGCCCTGTGTTCTTTCCCATGCAGGGCCCCAGAGGAGGACAGGGCACTGGCTGAGTTACCATGGGCCACAGTCCCTGCAATGCTGGCATGATTAAGGCTTAGAGCCTGCAGCTTCCTTATTGCTGGCTTTATATCTCTGGTGGCTCTGTTGCCAGCACCAGGAATGCTTGTGTGAGCTGTGCCTCCAGACAGGTTGACGCTAATAGAGGGACCTGCTCCCAGACCACCAGAAGGAGTGACTCCAGATGGTGCAGTGGTAGATTTCCTATTCTTGACTGTTCTGCACACTCTGTGGTCTTTCCCACCCTGGTTCCCAGAGGAGGACAGAGCAGTAGTCATTGAACCCTGGGCCTCAGTCCCCGGAATGCTAGCATGGGTAAGGCTCAGAGCCTGCAACTTACTGTTAGGTGACTCCAAGTCACTGGTGTCTGTGGTGCCAGCACCGGGCATGCCGACTTCAGATGGTGCAGTGGTGGACTTTCTTTTCCTGTGATACCTGCAGGCCCTGTGTTCTTTCCCACCCAGGGATCCAGAGGAGGACAGGGCAGTGGTTGAGTTACCCAGGCCCACACTCCCCATGTTGGTCGAGTCCCCCAGGCTCAGTGTCTGCTGCATGGTGATAGCACCCACTCTCCTGTCTCCAGCATTGTGTAGGCTGCTATCTCTTGTCCCTGCAGAAGTGGTGGGAATGCCTGAGGGGGTTTCAGCCTGCAAAACAGCAGATGTGGGCTGGCTGTTGGTTTTGGCCCCCACGGTGGACAATGTAGCACAGGAGCCCCAATTACCTGGGGTCACCATGGAGTAGGGCCCCCCGTCTGCTCTTTGCTGGAGGGTGCTCCACTGGAGGGACCACTGGCAGAGGTAGGGGTCCTGGAATCCTTTCCTGAGTGGCCCCCAGGGAGCACCTGCACAGGGGATGAATGGACTGTGCCCTGGCTTCCCTGTGTGCTGGAAGGATCTTGCTTTGGGACCTGAGGGGTGCTCATGGCAGTGCCCCCATCACCCCTGTTGCTGTTGCTGTTGCTGGGGTCAGCTCTGGACACTGTGGTGGGAGCAGTACCTATTACTACCTTGGGCCTGCCAGGGTAGACTTCTGCCATGTAGATGACAAATCTAGGGACAGTACTCCTGGCTGTGGGGGTGTGCTGCATCTGTGTTGTGTCAGTCTCAGAGCTGGGTGCTTTGGAGTCCATTGCACCCAGGGCGCCAGAGGAGGAAAAGGCAGTGGCTGAGGGACCCTGGGTCACAGTTCCCTGTTTGGAAAGATCATGGCTCAGAGTGCCAGTGTGAGTCCCTCCACTGGGCAGAGTGGTGATACCTGTTTCCCTTGCATTGCCAGCATTGCCATCAACCTGGGCAGTTGTAGACGGGGGCTGGCTGCTGGTTTGTGCCCTCACCATGGGTAGTGTAGAGCAGGAGCTCTGAGTCACTGGGGGTGCAGTGGAGTCGTGGGGAGCAATGCCTGCCTTGGAGGAGGGCACCCCATCTGCTCCTGTGCTGGAGTGTGCTACACTGGAGGGACCACTGGTAGAGGTGGGGGTCCTGGTATCCTTCCCTGTGTGGCCCCCAGGGAGCACCTGCACAGGGGATACCTGAACTGTGCCCTGGCTCCCCTGTGTGCTGCAAGGATCTTGGCTTGGGACCTGAGGGTTGCTCTTGGCAGTGCCCCCATCACCCCTGTTGCTGTTGCTGGGGTCAGCTCTCGACACTGCGGTGGGAGCTGTCCTTCCCACAACCTTGGCCCTGCCTGGGTAGACCTCTGCCATGTATAATGCAAATCGAGGGACAGTACTCTTGGCTGTGGGGGTCTGCCGCATCTGTGCTGGGTCAGTATCAGAGCCAGAGCCGGGGGCTTTCGAGCCCATTGCACCCAGGGCGCCAGAGGAGGAAAAGGCTGTGGCTGAGGGACTCTGGGACATCGTCCCCTGCTTGGAACGAGCATGTCTCAGGTTGTCCGAGTCACTCCCCGCACTGGGCAAGGTGATGTCTGCTGTCTCTTTGGAGGGGCCTGCAGTGCAGGCATCACCAGCAGCCAGGGCAGCAGCAGAGGGGGAATGGCTCCTCTTCTGGGCTCCCTTCCTAGGAGTTTTGGTTGAGGACCCCTGTGCTTCTGTTGGTGCAGCCCTGCCCACAGTGACCTGATGGACCCCTGAGCTGTCAGAGGAGGCATGGCTTCTTTTGGAGGCTCTCGTCTTAGGTCTTGTGCCTCTGCTCCTCTTCTGCCCAGAGGTCCCAGACATGTCACCCTGTTCCATGATGGGTAATTGGGGAGGACACACCCCAGAAGGAACCTTGAATTGCTTGGACCTTGAATTGGACACTGAGCTGGAGTAGGATCTGAATATTCCAGTGGTAATATCTCCGCACAGGTGTGTGTGTGTGTGTGTGTGTGTGTGTGTGTGTGTGTGTGTGTTAGGGGCAGGACCCAAATGTGGCCCAGAGAGGCCACCCCCCACCCTGATCCCACACCTCCCCTGACCTCCCCTGCCCCTTAGTGTTCCTGTCCACCTGATACAGGTGCTGTTGATCGCAGGACAAGTCCTCGTTTTCTGAATAAAGGACAGGAGGGAGCAGTTCACCGCATAGGGATCAGACCTGGAGAGAGCAATCTCTTGATCAGAGGTCAGCTCAGAATCAGAGATGCCAACTGCTTGACCTGTTGCCAGGAGACCAGTGGAAGCTGTTGGCCAGGGCAGCCCATGTCCAGTGGGGGTGGGGGCCTGGGGGAGGTCATCCCGACAGAGACAGTCTTGGACTACACGGACTGTCTGGGTGCTGGCCTGGGGGGTGACAGGCCCTCTGAAAGAAGCATGTCCCCTCCCCCTGCAGCAACCCCAACCTATACTGGGTGCTTGAGGGACAGCTTTTCTTACCCCCCCATCGGAATGTGGACTGTCCCAGTGCCCTGTGATTGGTGGAAACTGTTTTTCTAATGTCAGCTCAGGTGATGGTGTTCCATTAACTATCCCTCCCCCAACCCATGATAGGAATGTTCCACTTTCTACTGGGCACATTTGCACATCTGATAGATAGGGGGACATTCACTGTATCACACTGAGTATTGAAATCTACTCTTAATTGTATGGTTGTTAATGTGACTCATCTTATGAATATGTTTCATGTATGTTCTGCTCCTTATTTGGTTCATAGACAGGGTAATCCATGTAACCCCTTCATGTTATTATGGGTCCCTAATAATCAAGCAATGCCCAAGTTGTTCCTTCCTTTTTTAAAGTCACCTTCTGTTAGTGGGAGCAGCTTTCTACCATTTTCTACCAGTGGGTGCTGCTTTGTCTTAGAAGCTCAGGTGGGTTTCTTGTAGAGAGCAAGTCAACAAATTGTATTGGGGAAATTGGGTTGAAACCTGCAGAAGAAACTGGACCACAACATTGCACTGCACAGAAAAGAGAACTCCAGATAGGTCAAGGGATCTGCAGAAGGGTCACCTAGAACAGCAGGCAGTGGAGCATAATCAAGAGGAGTATAGAACAACTTGCCACAGAGACCTGGAGAGAGAAATGGACACCTGACTTAAATTACACTTTACATGCTTCCTTAGGGGGTACACAGAGACTACATGATAGGGAAGGGTGCAGCTGTTTCTCTTCTTATGTGGGGGTCTGTAGAGTCCTCTGCCAAGTGCTGTCCTCCATGGAGCTGATCTGGGGCAGGTGGTTGCTGTGAGCTGTGGATTGTGTTGCACTGGTGCTGTCATCCTGATGTGGAGCCTTGATTCATGACCTGAGAAAGAGGTGGATCTTGACTCACAAGTGGCTTTCACACAGACCCTTGACTATCTTAGCAGGAGAGTAGAGAGCACCCACTATCTGGATTAGTTGAGTGACAGGACCCCGTGACTGACTTAGCAGGTGAGTGGACAGGACCAGTTGACTGAGGGGAGTAGGGGGCCTGAGGGTGTTCAGAGGCCTGGGGTGCTGAGTGGAGGAGGAGGCCTGAGGGTATTCAGAGACCTGGGGTGCTGAATGGAGGGGCCCTGAGGGTGTTTAGGGGCTTGAGGTGCTGAGAGGAGGAGTGGACCTTAGGGTGTTCAGGGGCCTGGGGTGCTGAGGGGAGGAGGGGGCCTGAGGTTGTTCTGGGGCCTGGGGTGCTGAGAAGAGAAGGAAGCCTGAGGGTGTTCAGGGGCCTGGGGTGCTCAGGGGATATTGGGGCCTGAGGGTATTCTGGGGCTTGGGGTGCTGAGAGGATGGGGCCTGAGGGTGTTCAGGGGCCCTGGGTGCTGAGGGGAGGAGGGGTCTGAGGGTATTCAGGGGCCTGGGGATGCTCCATGCGTGCTTAGGCACAGTGCTCTTCTGGGGCATTCCTCAGGATGTTCCTTGGGGTTCTCTGCCTGGGAGCGGCTGGGGTGCTCTGCCCGGCTTTGCCCCTCCCCTGCTCACCCCTCTGCACCCCTCCCTGTCCCCGCTGGCGCACCTGTGCATGTGCTGCCCCACATTCAGCCAGTGTGGTTGCTGGGAGCACAGCCACAGGATGGAAGACACGGGCTCAGGGGCTGCTGGCTCTGGCCCTTCTGGTACTGCTGGCTGCGGTGTGTGAACAGAGGTGCTTATCCTGCAAGCCTGGCAGGGGGGCGCGGGGCTGCACTGGGGTTAAATGCACCCCAGCAGCTGGCAGGACCCTGAGAATGGCCGCCCCCATTGGGCCAGGACCCCGCTGTCTGCACTCCAGACCGGGTGAGGGCCCCGGAACTGCCCCCTCCAGCGGGGGGACCCTGAGAATGGCCGCCCCCTTAGGGCCAGGACCCCTCCGTCTGCACCCTAGATTGCGTGGGGGCACCCGGAACTGCCCCCTCCAGCAGGAGGACCACAGAACAGCCCCTCGGTCAGGCTGGGACTCCGAGATCTTCCCCCTCCAGCGGGCTGGGACCCTATTGGAGGAGTGGGGGCTGCAATTGGATGCTGGGCTGGGCTGCGCCATCAGGGCTGCTGCCCACACTCAGGCCTGTGGTCACTGCTGCCCCACAGGACCCCCCTGGTGGCTGTCAGCATGAACATAGACATCTCCAGTATCAACATGGTGTCAGAGATCAACATGGTGAGTGGGATCGTGGGAGAGGGGGCCTGTGGTCAGATGGCGGCCTGTGGGCTGAGAGGATCTGGGGCTGTGAATCTGCAGGTTGTAAGGAGGGGGGCTGTGATGGTCTGGGGGCTGTGAGGGTCTTGGGCATGTGAGGTTTGGGAGTTGTGATTGTCGGGTTGTGAGGGTCTCAGTGCTTGTGGGTCTGGGGAAATATGATTTGGGAGCTGTGAGTTGGGGGAACGGGTTTGGTGGCTGTTAGGTGAGGGCTTTGGATTGGGGGTCTGTGGGTTTGGGGTTGTGGGTTTGGGGAGCTGTTGGTTTTTGGGTCTGTGGGTTTGGGGGTTCTGGGATTTAGGGGCTGTGGGTTTTGGGGCTGTTGGTTTGGGTGGCTGTGGATTGGGGGGCTATGGGTTTGGTGGTTGCGCTTTTGTGGGCTGTGGGTTTTGGGGTGTTGGTTGGGGGGTTGTGGGTTTGAGGGCTGTGGGTTAGTGGGCTGTGGTGTTTAGGAGCTGTGGGTTTAGGGGCTTGGGTTTGGGCCAGTGGATTTGAGTGGCTGTGGATTTGTGGTTCTATGGTTTTTGGGGCTGTGGAATGTGGTTCTGTTAGTTTGGGGGTCTGTTGGTTTGTGGTTGTGGTTTTTAGTGACTGTGGGTTGGGGGTCTGTGGGTTTAGGAGTCTGTGGGTTTTAGGGCTGTGGGTTGGGGGGTTGTGGGTTTAGGGACATGTGGGTTTTGGGGCTTTGGGTTTGTGGACTGTGGGTTTGGAGGCTGTTGTTTTTGTGCATTGTGGGTTTGGGTAGCTGTGGGTTTTTGGTTTGTGTGTTTGGGGTTTGTGGCTTTGGGTGTTGTTGGTTGTGGGTTTGGGGGATGTGTGTTTTGGGTTTGTGGGTTGGGGGCTGTGGTTGGGGGCTATGGTTTTGGGGGCTGTGGGTTTGGTTGTTGTGGGTTGGGGCTGTGGGTTTGGGGGCTGTGGGTTTGGGTGTTGGGGTCTTGGGGGCGGGTCCCTTTGTGGCCAGAATCGGGACGCCTGGTTGACTGGCTGGAGACACCTGGGAGCCCCAGAGCAGGGACACATGGGGTGGGGAGACACCTGGGGCCCAGGGCGGGGACATCTGGGGCAGGGAGACACCTGGGGGTCTGGGACCGGACATCTGGGGCCAGAGGGTGAAGACCTGGGTGGGGACACACCTGTGGGTCCGGAGGTGTGGACACCTGGGGCAGAGATACCTGGGGGCCTGAAACTGATATCTGGAGTGGACAAGGGACACCTGGGGTGGGGGAAAACTGGGAGCCTGGGGCATGGACACTTGGGGCGGGGAGAGACCTGGGCACCTCAGACCAGTCATCTGGGGATAGAAGGGGGCTTCTGAGGTGGGGGGAAACCTGGAGGCCCGGGGCGTGGACACCTGGTGTTGGGAGAGACCTGCGGGCCTGGGACTGGACATCTGTGGGGATTTGTGAGGGGGCACCTGGGGAGGGAGGAAACCTGGGGGCCCGGCAGAAATCTGGGGACCCGGAGGATACCTGGGGCGGGGATCCCTGGGGGCTGCTGAGGCCCCCTGGGAGGAGGCTGGGAAGCTGGGCCTGGGGGTCAGGGAAACCTGCAGTAGGGAACACCTGGGGGACAACTGAGGGCAGGGACATCTAGGGGTCTGGAGGCCCAGAATAAACCTTGGGGGTGGACACTTGTGGCCCCACCATAGACCAGCCTGGGAAGATTTGTGCTGCAGCAGCGTGACCTGGTGGCCTCTGCAGGCAGTGTAGCCACCCTGCAGCTGGCAGCCCTCATGGCTGCCCACCCTCTATACCAGGCTCCAAGTGACAGTGGTACCCAGAGGCCCAACACCGTGTCCCCGAGGTCTGGAGTACAACTGGACTCCCAGTGTGTACTGAGTCAGCTGAGAGTGAACACATGCGTCCGGCTCTGGCCTGGCCCTGGCTTGTGGGGGTCTCAGTGGCTCTATGTCAGGAAGTCCTGGACTTGGAGTCAAATGGCCACCAGGGACTCAGCTGTGCAGGACAGGAATCAGGAGGAGTGGGTGCTGCAGGGACACCTGGGTTGACTCCAGAGGAGGAGGGCTCCTGGTGTGCTGCAGGGACACCTTGGGGGTTCCAGATGAGGAGGGGCCTGAGGGTGTTCAGGGGCCTGTGGTGCTGAGAGGAGGTGGGGGCCTGATTGTGTTCAGGCTCCTGGGGTGCTGAGAGGCGGAGGAGGCCTTAGGGTGTTCAGGAACCTGAGGTGCTGAGAGGAGGAGGGGGCCTTAGGGTGTTTAGGGGCCTGGGGTGCTGAGAGGAGGAGGGGGACTGAGGGTGTCCAAGGGCCTGGGGTGATGGGAGGAGGAGGCCTGAGGGTGATCAGAGGCCTGGGGTGCTGAGAGGAGGAAGGGTCCTGAGGGTCCTAGGGCCAGGGGTACTGAGAGGAGGAGGGGGCCTGAGGGTGTTCAGTGGCCTGGAGTTCTGAGTGAAGGAAGGGTCCTGAGGGTGGGGGCCTGGGGTGTTGAGGGGAGACGGGGGCAGGAGGGTGTCCAGGGGCCGGTGTTGCTGAGGGGAGGAGGGGACCTGAGTATGTTCAGAGTCCTGGGGTCCAGAGTGGAGAGGGGGCCTGAGGGTATTCAGGGGCCTGGGGTGTTGAGGGGAGGAGGGGGCCAGAGTGTGTTCAGGGGCCTGGGGTGCTGAGAGGAGGGGCCCTGAGGGTGTTCAGTGGCCTGGGGTGCTGAGGGGAGGAACAGTCCTGAGGTTGTTCAGAGCCCTGGGTGCTGGGAAATTCTGCAGATGCAGTCACATCTGCCAATTTGTCACCTCAGGCTACTGCTAGCTCCCATGAGAGTTGGGACATTCTTGGAGTGCCTGTTTTGCCAAGTTTTGCCCTCAGGGCATTGTCAGACATGGCAGGCAGGAACCCAGAATGGTTTAGAGTAATTATTTGGGAAAATGCATGCAAAACCTCTTCCCATGGTCAATGAGGGTCAGGCCCTTTCCAAATTTTATCAAGTGGGTCTTTCCATTTGACCTTAATAGATGGGAGAGTAGATGGTGTTTGCCAGTGAAGAATATTAGGAGGTAAGTCCCAGTTATTGTAAATATTAAAGAGATTTCACGTAGTTAAGGCTTTTGGTAGCTGGATATTGGGGTGGTACTGTTGCTGAGTGAGATGTTGTTGTGCGCGGGCCGCAGAGATAAGAAAGAGGGTGTCTGGAGCGAAGAGGAAACACAAATCTTTATTTGCGCTGGTATCTCAGAGTTGGGTGCTAGAGAAGCAGGTTGGGCCACGTGGAGGTAGCTAAAATGGCCGCCTCACACAGTAACCTTTCCTGCGTCTGAACACAGGAGTGAAGCGCTGGCAAGAGAGCGAGGTGTGGAAAACGAAGGGCTTTTATAGGAGTAGCTTTCACGAGAATGGGAAGGGGGAGGAGTAACCATAGCACTCCAGGATAGGATGATAACTCTCATGAGAATGGGAGGGGGCAGGAGTGACCAAAGCACTCCAGATATTGCGGGGATATACACAATGTCATGAGAGCATAACATGGCAGAACAGGTACTTCTAGAATGTCCCAACTCTCATGGGAACTAGCAGTAGCCTGAGGGGACAACATGGCAGATGTGACTGCATAGGCACAATTTCCCAGCATCTCCCCCTTTCCTTTTATCTAATGTCCAGGACAACAGTGTGTAAAGTCTATAAACTACTCAGGGTCAGTCTATGAAAAACCAGCAACATGAAGGGAAGGAAGCTGCTGTAAAATTGTCTAAAGTGTCCAAAGGGTATACCAGCAAGTACGATAGTAGTCTCAGTCCAAAGTAGGCGACTGGGGGGGGTGGCAGGGAATGAAATGCTGCATGAGGAAGGTCAGACTCTGGAATTCTGCATTTCTGTAGAGAGTGAGCTCGAACTGCCAAAACGTGACAGGTCAAAGCAGAAGCAAGAAAGGCAGACAGGCAGTAAAAAAAGTTCTGTCCTTGGAGTCTGTGAATCCGGTTCTACAGATCGCATCAGGTGACATCTAGGGTTTCGTGGGGTGTGCCACTGTAGTCGTGCCATCTAGTGGGTGATGTCAGGGTGTGCAGGGGTCCAGATGTTTTTTTCCAGGATTATTGTGGAAGAAACAAAAACAATCTGCTTCTCGTGGTTAGCAGGGCATCTGATTTGAATTTTTTATAGAAAAAGAAGTTTGGTGCCTTAGCCAACTGAGTATTGGGGGATGTATCTTTCCTATTTATTAATTATATTATTATTATTATGTCATGGTAATCAGCCATTAACTGGAAGGTCCTGGGTGATTCATGGGGAAAAAGAACTATCTTTTAACAAGGACTCTAAGGTGTAGGGAAGCGGGATCTTTTCTTTTTCTTTTTTTTTTTTTGTATATTGCCTTTTGTTGCCCTAGTTGTTTTATTGTTGTAATTATATTGTTGTTATAACTGATATTGTGGTTGTTGGATAGAGACCTATTGTGATCAGAAGAAGTAAAACAAACTAGGGTCCCACAACTAAGGGTAGACAGGTAAGGAAGGTGGAATTTATCCATTGGTATGAAGAGGTAAGATCATATCTCAAGTCTAAGGGACGCAGTCAGTGGATGTGATGTCTAGGGGAACAGTCATTTGTCTTTGGGGGTATTAAAGATGTCTGTGGCATGGGTGATGTTATAAAGGGAAACATCTTTTAAATTGTTGGCTGGCAAAGGCAAGCCTATGGTGGCAAGACAAGATACCCCATTTAAGTTTACAAGAATATGTGAATGTTGTTAATTTACATAGGTTGTGTATGGAGGAACTTTTTATATTTTAATACCTTACCATATGAACAGATGATTCTTCATATGAAGGCTTGATAGCTGTACTCACTTACTTGTGAATAAAATAATAAAACTTGTAACAAGTTAGAGATTTATTATAATTGACTTTGGACTATAAACAGACTCAGGTTACTTAGAGAGTTAACACATATTAGTGACAATGGTTTTAACATTTAGAGTACTCTGAGCAGATGGGTCATACAAAAATTTTTGGTCATTCAACACACTCACTCACAAAACACAACTGGACAGTCATAACATAAAACATTCAGGGGAGGGGTAGGAGAGAGGGCTCTGTGAGCCAGATTTTCTAGGTTCTGCCATGTCATATTATGGATCCTGGGATGTATCCTGCGGCTAGTCCTCTTGTATTTCTTGTTCTTCAGGGATAACAGTGCCATCATGAGGGTATTGTTGGACAATGTGCCCCCCCCCCATATCCAGCTAGCAAAAGCCTTAACTACGTTAAATCTCTTTAATATTTACAATAACTCAGACTTACCTCCTATTATTCTTCACTGGCAAACACCATCTACTCTCCCATCTATTAAGGTCAAATGGAAAGACCCACTTGATAAAATTGGAAAGGGCCTGACCCTCCATTGACCATGGGAAGAGGTTTTGCATGCATTTTCCCACATAATTACTCTAAACCCGTCTGGGTTCCTGCCCTCCATGTCTGACATTGCCCTGAGGGCACAACATGGCGAAACAGGCACTCCAAGAATGTCCCAACTCTCGCGAGAGCTAGCAGTAGCCTGAGGGGACAACATGACAGATGTGGCTGCATCTGCACAATTTCCCAGCACCTGGGGTGCTGAGTAGAGGAGGGGGCATGAAGGTGCTCTGGGGCCTGAGGTGCTAAGAGGAGGAGGGGGCCTGATGGTATTCCTGGGCCTGGGTAGCTGAGAGGTGGAGGGGGCCTGAGGGCATTCAGGGTCATGGGGTGCTGAGAGGAGGGGTCCTGAGGGTGTTCAGAGGCCTGGGGTTCTGAGAGGAGGAGGAGGCCTGAGGGTGTTCAGAGGCCTGGGGTTCTGAGAGGAGGAGGAGGCCTGAGGGTGATCAGAGGCCTGGGGTGCTGAGATGAGGAGGGGGCCTAAGGGTGTTCAGGGTCCTGTGGTGCTGAGAGGACGAAGGGTCCTGAAGGTGTTCAGGGGCCTGGGGTGCTGAGGGTAAGAGGTAGCATGAATTTGTACAGGGGGCTGAGGTGCTGAGGGGAGGAGGGGGCCTGAGGGTATTTGGGGGCCTGTGGTGCTGAAAGGAGGGGGCCTGAATGTGTTCAGAGGCCTGGGGTGCGGAGAGGAGGAGGGGGCCTGAAGGTGTTCTGGTGGCTGGGTTGCTGAGAGGAGGAGGGGGCCTGATGGTGTTCCTGGGCCTGGGTAGCTGAGAGGAGGAGGGAGGCTGAGGGTGATCAGAGGCCTGGGGTGCTGAGAGGAGGAGGGGGCCTAAGGGTGTTCAGGTTCCTGGGGTGCTGAGGGGACGAGGTGGCCTGAATTTGTTCAGGGGGCTAGGGTGCTGAGGGGAGGAGGGGGCCTGAGGGTGTTCCGGGGCCTGGGGTACTGAGTGGAGGATGGAGGCTGAGGTTGTTCAGGGTCCTGGGGTGTTGAGAGGAGTCGGCCTGAGCATATTCAGAGGCCTGTGGTGCTGAGAGGAGGAGGGGGCCTGAGGGTGTTCAGGGGCCTCGGGTGCAGAGAGGAGGAGAGTGCCTGAGGGTGTTCAGGGGCCTGGGGTGCTGAGAGGTGAAGGGGGCCTGAGGATTTTCAGGGGCCTGGGATGCTGAGGGGAGGAGGTGGCCTGAGGGTGTTAGGGGCCTGGGGTGCTGAAAGGAGGAAGGGATCTGCTAGTATTCAGGTGCTTGGGGTGCTGAGAGGAGGAGGCAGCCTGAGGGTGTTCAGGTGCCTGGGGTGCTGAGAGGAGGCCTGAAGGTGTTCAGGGGCTTGGGGTGCTGAGGTGAGGAGGAGGCCTGATGGTGTTCAGGGGCCTTGGGTGCTGAGAAGAGGAGGTGGCTTGAGGGCATTCCTGGGCCTGGGGTGCTGAGAGGAGGAGGGCGCCTGAGGGTGTTCAGGGTCCTGTGGTGCTGACAGGAGGAGGGTGCCTGAGAGTGTTTACAGGCCTGGGGAGCTGAGTGGAAGGTGCTTGAGGGTGTTCAGATGCCTGGGGTGCGGAGAGGAGGAATGGGCCTTAGGGTGTTCAGGGGCATGGGGTGCTGAGGGGAGGATGAGGCCTGAGGGTGTTCAGGTGGCTGGGGTTCTGAGAGGAAGAGCAGGCCTGAGGGTGTTCAGGGGCCTAGGTGCTGAGGGGAGGAGCTGGCCTTATGGTATTCAGGGGCCTGGGGTGCTGAGGAGAGGATGAGACCTGAGGGTGTTTAGGGTCCTGGGGTTTTTGAGGGGAGAAGGAGGTCTGAGGGTGTTCAGGGGCCAGGGGTGCTGAGAGGGGGATGCGGCCTGAGGGTGTTCAGTGTCCTGGGTTGCTGAGTAGTCCTGAGGATGTTCAGGGGCCTGGGCGTGTTGAGAGGAGGAGGCAGCCTGAAGGTGTTCAGGGGCCTGGGGTGCTGAGAGGAGGATGAGGCCTGAGGATATTCAGAGGCCTGGGGTGCTTAGTGGAGGGTTTCTCAGGGTTTTCAGGGGCTTGGGGTGCTGAGAGGAGGAGTGGGCCTTAGGGTGTTCATGGTCCTGGGTTGCTGAGGGAGGATGAGGCCGAGGGTGTTCAGGCAGCTGGGGTTCTGAGAGGAGGAGGGGGCCTGAGGTTGTTCAGGGGCATAGGTGCTGAGGGGAGCAGGGGTCCTTATGGTGTTCAGGGGCCTGGGTTGCTGAGGGGAGGAGGAGGCCTGAGGGTTTTCAGGGTCCTGGGGTTTTGAGGGGAGAAGGAGGTCTGAGGGTGTTCAGGGGCCAGGGGTGCTGAGAGGAGGAGGTGGCCTGAGGGTGTTAGGGGCCTGGGGTGCTGAAAGGAGGGAGGGATATGCTAGTATTCAGGTGCTTGGGGTGCTGAGAGGAGGAGGCAGCTTGAGGGTGTTCAGGTGCCTGGGGTGCTGAGAGGAGGCCTGAAGGTGTTCAGCGGCTTGGAGTGCTGAGGTGAGGAGGAGGCCTGATGGTGTTCAGGGGCCTTGGGTGCTGAGAAGAGGAGGTGGCTTGAGGGCGTTCCTGGGCCTGGGGTGCTGAGAGGAGGAGGGCGCCTGAGGGTGTTCAGGGTCCTGTGGTGCTGACAGGAGGAGGGTGCCTGAGGGTGTTTACAGGCCTGGGGAGCTGAGTGGAAGGTGCTTGAGGGTGTTCAGATGCCTGGGGTGCGGAGAGGAGGAATGGGCCTTAGGGTGTTCAGGGGCATGGGGTGCTGAGGGGAGGATGAGGCCTGAGGGTGTTCAGGTGGCTGGGGTTCTGAGAGGAAGAGCAGGCCTGAGGGTGTTCAGGGGCCTAGGTGCTGAGGGGAGGAGCTGGCCTTATGGTGTTCAGGGGCCTGGGGTGCTGAGGAGAGGATGAGGCCTGAGGGTGTTTAGCGTCCTGGGGTTTTGAGGGGAGGAGGTCTGAGGGTGTTCAGGGGCCAGGGGTGCTGAGAGGAGGAGCCGGCCTGAGGGTGTTCAGGGGCCTGGGGTGTTGTGAGGGGGATGAGGCCTGAGGGTGTTCAGTGTCCTGGGGTACTGAGTAGTCCTGAGGATGTTCAGGGGCCTGGGCGTGTTGAGAAGAGGAGGCAGCCTGAAGGTGTTCAGGGGTCTGGGGTGCTGAGAGGAGGATGAGGCCTGAGGATGTTCAGAGGCCTGGGGTGCTTAGTGGAGGGTTTCTCAGGGTTTTCAGGGGCTTGGGGTGCTAAGAGGAGGAGTGGGCCTTAGGGTGTTCATGGTCCTGGGTTGCTGAGAGAGGATGAGGCCGAGGGTGTTCAAGTAGCTGGGGTTCTGAGAGGAGGTGGGGGCCTGAGGTTGTTCAGGGGACTAGGTGCTGAGGGGAGCAAGGGGCCTTATGGTGTTCAGGGGCCTGGGTTGCTGAGGGGAGGAGGAGGCCTGAGGGTTTTCAGGGTCCTTTGGTGTTGAGAGGAGGAGGAGGCCTGAGGGTGTTCAGAGGCCTGGGGTGCTAAGAGGAGGAGGGGGGCTGAGGGTGTACAAGGGCCTGTGGTGCTGAGGGGAGGAGGGGTCTGAGGGTGTTCAGGGGCCTGGGGTTCAGAGGAGTAGGGGGCCTGAGGGTGTTCATGGGCCTGGGTTGCTGGAGGAGGTGGAGGCCTGAAGGTGTTCAGGGGCCTTTAGGAATTAAAAATATTTTACTAGGTACATATAAATATAATAAAATTTAATTCATAAAGCATGCAGTTCCATATGCTCACAGTATTAAACAATGAATGAAGTGTTCTCTGGATACAAAGGTAAACTTTCAAGGTTGTATAAGCAGATGGTGACATTCAGCTATTTGATAATACAGTTAACCACCATCACATATTCTTTTGCACATAAATATTTATTTCACTTCTGTGTCTGATCATCCATAGATCATGTGCCAGTTACATTATGTTTTCACACTCATAGAGAGAGAATAAGAGGCTCCACATTTCTGGAGCTGTTATAGTAAGATAGATGCATGAGAACTAAATAAGTAAAATTCTGGCATGGTAAATAGAGAAATCTAATGCAATATTGTTTGGCTGGTAGACTTTATAACTTAATGATGGTTAGAAAAGGTCTCAGAGAGAGGAAGACATTCTAGCAGGAGCTTGAAGGAGGTGAGGAAGACTGCTCTGCAGAACTCTCGAGGACACTGCTAAGACCCTACTTGGTATCCTTGAAAAAATTCATCAATCAGAATGGAAACAAATAAACAAAAGGCCCTCATTCTTGTAGGATAGACAATTGGATAGAGTGACTTTTACTCAGCTTGAGAAGAAATCCTTGAGAAGGTTCTGAAATGTATGGCATATTGTGATGGATCTGTCTGTTTGTCTGTTTGTCTATCTATCTGACTGTTGGTATCTGGGATCAGACATGGGGCCTGTTTCATGCAATTCCAATATGCTGATGCTTTAATTCCTGGGCCCCTGATGTTATATCGTGTTGCCTTACGTGTTGTATTGGAATGTCAGGGGACAGGGAGATAGAAAGAAACCAGTTCCATCTGTCTTTCTAATCTATCACCTCTACCCCTATTCCAAGTCTCTTTGCAACATGCATGTTATACACTCAGAATGAGCTTGTCCTATGAATTCTGATGCTTCATAACTAAGACAGTGCTGTCTCTCCAGTTTATAACTTCTTAACTGTCTCTATAAGAAATAGTGCCATTGTCTCCGGTTTTTTATTTATAAAATGGAAATATTGACAAGAGCATAGGATAAGAGGGGTACATTCCCACACATTGCCCAGCCTCAGAGCTCCATATCCCATCCCCTCCCTTGACAGCTTCCCTATTCTTTATCCCTCTGGGAGTGTGGACCCAGGATCATTGTGGGGTGCAGAAGGTGGAAGGTCTGGCTTCTGTAATTGCTTCTCCACTGAACATGGTCACTGGCAGGTGGATCCATAATCCCAGCCTATCTCTCTTTCCCTAGTGAGTCAGGGCTCTGGGAAAGTGGGTTTCCAGGGCCAATTGGTGGCATTGTCTGCCCAAGGAAGTCAAGTTGGCATCTGGAACCCAAACCAGGTCTCTAATATTTTAAGAAATAGCGCTGCCTCTTTAGTTTGGCAGTCTGCCAGTGTATCTTCACTCCCTACCCCTATACCAAGTTTCCATGCAAACACATATTCTACCTCATGTTATAAAGTCAGACTGCGCTTATCCTATGAATTGTTCCTTTCTCTGCTTATCCTATGAATTGTTCCTTTACTCTGCTTATAAATCTGTCAGTGAAACTGAGAGCCCTAGGTGGGGAAGGGTGCCCACTGAAATAGAAGGACCAAAGGCAGCATAGATGCAGGGGCATTGCCCTCACTCATTCATACACTATTTCTCTGCCCCTCCTGTCTGGACCAGAGGGGGTTGCCTAGTATCTCCAGACACCACAAAGGTCTACTATATAAAGCCAAATAAGTATATAAAGCCAAATAAGTAGTTGACTAATCATGAACCGAAAGCTAGAATATTGATTTGCGTGGGGTCTCCATTTTATAGATAGCTAGTAGGCCCTTTTTGGTTATATTCCAAAGGTCCCATGATTATACTCATTTTTTTCTGAGCCAGACATTTAATATGCAGGTGGATCCAAAATATTGTCTGGGGAGATGATGTTATCTGGAAAAAGGACCAGAAAGCTGGATCATGGAAGAGTGTAGCTCCCAAATATGGGGAAGGTATATAAATATTGATGACTGTAAACCCCAATAATTTGATGTGATCTGGGGCCCTTATTCAGTTTAGGAGCCTATGTGACCTCTGTATCTCAGTAGATCTGAGCTCACATTCTGTTCATGAATAGGAATGTTCCAAGCTGCCCCGATTTCAGGACCCATCTTCCTCAGGTGTAGCATAGAATTTGTTGTCCAGCCTCCCTTTGGAGGATGGAATATTCTCTACCTTTGTTGATTCATGTTGAGGGTTGGGGCCCACAAATGGGTCTATTTTATTGTTCCTGATAGAGATGACCAGTAACAATGGAGAGAGGGATTTATTTGAGGTCTATGCCCATCAAGTCTCAGGACTTCCCAAATAGGGTGGGGGGCTCAGTCCAGCCTTTCTTGGGCAGCCCTGAAGCTATTTCTTTGTTATTAAGCTGTTTATTCTATCTGGAGACTGGGGAAGGGCCACACCTGCTACAAGTTCATGACCCCCTCCTAAACTGGTT